>NC_081563.1:26955574-27012421 GCF_022355385.1 Mustela nigripes | reverse complement strand
AGAGAGAGAGAGAGAGAGAGAGAGAACAGCCTTGGAGCTAGAAAGAGAGAGAGAGAGAGAGAGAGAGAGAACAGCCTTGGAGCTAGAAAGAGAGAGAGAGAGAGAGAGAACAGCCTTGGAGCTAGAAAAGAGAGGATGGGCAGAAGAGTGTAGATTAGGAGGAAACTACAGTGGTCAAGGCAGTGGGTTTTAGTGGCTGATTGACTTTGGAGCATGAGGAAATTGAAGATGGCCAAATTTGGGGAGGAGGAGGTGATTGTCAAGCTAGAGGCTCAAGAGGGCATGGAGGACAGGCTGTTTAGCGGTGTTAGTTATTAGAATGTGGACCACAAGGAGAGCAGCTTTATGGGAGGCTGGATGAGGTGGCTATTGAGTTTGTTTTGTTGTGTTTGAGGTGTCGTGGGATCAAGGGGAAAACAGGACCTAGGAGTCTGGACCTCAGAGATCTGGGCTGGAGATAAGGATTGTGAGTCATCTTCCCGGCGAGAGTGTCATGCTGTTAATGAGTACGCAAGTGATGTGAGGAGTGTGAGTGTTTTTAGGAAGTTTAATGAGACAGTAGTGTGTGTGCTCCACAGACGACACACATGGCTGGCCGTGTTGGCACACTGCAAGTGCAGTGATGGCAGTGCAGGAAGTGTTCCCTCGGCACAGGGAGGGAAAGCCTAGGAACCCTTGCTGGCGGCCAAGTTAGCCTTAAACACGAGTGTCGCTGCCCCTGGGAGTGGGAGGTATAAAATGGAGTATATCATTTTAATGATCAATTATTGGTGGATTGACTGATTTGTACTCCCTTATTCAGAAAAGCCTTTAAAGTGTTTGAGAGTACAGGAGTGGGCCTGGTCAGACCCATACCTGAGATCAGAGCCATCCAGGGTAGGACGCTAAGGCGAGTAAATAGTTGGATGGGAAAGTAAGGGAAGAGCGCGAAAGTTGTAGCCGCTTTCGGTCCAGCAGAGTCCTCTCAGTGTTGTCTGTAACCTTCTGAGGTTCCTTCTTTCACTTCGGAGCTGCTTTCTTTCTTCATTCATCTTTGTTTTCTATTCATTTATTAATTCAGAAAGTAAGTGTTGAGCACATGTCACTACATCCGAGTCTACCAGTTTGACTTTGTTTTGCATTTAACTGAGGGGCCGTATTCTAAATGACCCTAAAGGTGCAGATAGAAAGGTGTAAACAGAATCACATTTTAGATAGGCTACGGGAACTTGCTCTTAATTTTTTTTTTTTTTAAAGATTTTATTTATTTGTCAGAGAGAGTGAGCACGGGCAGACAGATGGCAGGCAGAGGCAGAGGGAGAAGCAGGATCCCTGCCGAGCAAGGAGCCCGATGTGGGACTCGATCCCAGGACGCTGGGATCATGACCTGAGCCGAAGGCAGCTGCTTAACCAACTGAGCCACCCAGGCGTCCCTGCTCTTAATTTTTTCAAAGATATTTTATAAATGTCTTAAATTATATCTTTAAGCATTTATCTGTTCTGTAAACTTATGTTGCATGGACTGTATATATTTAGGCAAAAATTAAAGGTTAGAAAAAAAGATGAGAGAGGGATGCCTGGGTGGCTCAGTCTGTTAAGCATCTGCCTTCGGCTCAGGTCATGATCTCAGGGTCCTGGGGTCAAGGCCTCGTCAGGCTCCCTGCACAGAAGGGAACCTGCTTCTCCCCCCTCTCTGCCTGCTGCTCCCGCTGCTTGTGCTTTCTCTCTCTCTGTCAAGTAAGTAAATTAAAAAATCTTAAAAAAAAGAAAAAAGAGGAGAGAATTTATGTAGCTAGTTAGATACTTGTATTTTTTTCTCTTCTGCTTAAAACAAGAGGAACATTTATATTATATGGCTGTATGTTCTGATGCTAAACTAATTTCGATACAGACAAATGACTTCTGTTTTACAGAATTTTTCCTCTCAGTTTTTAAAAACCTAAATAACAGTTGCTTCAGAACCTCAATTTTATTAATTATTCTGTGATCTAAATTTACTCTTTCAGTCGTACCTGAGGAAATGTTAATATTATGTGAGCTTATTATTCCATTTTTAGCGTTTTACGTTTCCCTTTTTTTTTTTTTTTTTCACACAAGTGTAAGTGCTACATTTTATTCTTACCGTTTTCTCAATCTAGCCCACGGTACAACCTGTGCTGTGTGTGGCCTCATCAGAGAGAGTGCCTTGTGATGCCATCTGTAATATTTGTTAGTAGACAAAAATTTAATTAGTATGTAGAAAGAAATCAGATACTGAATCCTTTTATCCACAGAACTTTTTTTCTCAAACGTTTTGTGCTGTAGGGAATCACACACACACACACACACACTCACAACACTCAAGGAAATGTGATCAAATGGAGATGGGCATGTTATTAAACATTCGTCTGTCTTTGAGATAGTGCAACAGAATTCCCTCCTGACCCTCTGGGCACTGGCACTGTGTGGGATGGAGACACTGTCCGCCGTAGCAGGACGTCTGCTACCATCCCATTATAAGTACAAAGATGACTGAGGCACCCGGCTCTGCCCTGACCCATGTTCCCACGTGGGGCTCGCAGGCCATGGGGAGGTCCGGGCGCCAGGTGCACAGGGAGTTCCCTAGGTTCCTTATAGAGAGGGCTTAGTGGACACACTGAGGTTTTGATTTACAGGGACTGGACTAGTCTGCATTTCCTGGGAGCCCCCAGGAGAGGCTGCGCTGCTAGTTCTTCCCTGCACTGAGCAGGAGTCCTGGAAGGTTGATGTGAATCTACCTCCCCCGGAAAGAACATCTTATCTTTAAGTGATCGTTGGACTTACTCTTGATTTCTACTACTTTCATCGTTACAGAGCATCTGTCATAAAGCCTGTCTTTCAAACATTAATACATAGCAATGGTTTTATCATATAATTTTTAAAACTTTTTTCCAAGTAAATATTAAAAGAAATTAAAACCCAGTAGAAGTATTTCATCGTCCACACGTAGGATCACACGATGAAGAGCTAAACAAATCCCAAGACTTGGATGCTGAGGAAATAGCTTTTAGTAGAGGTGATTCTTTCTAGAAATTCACCTATTTGGTCTTTGGTCTGTGGATTTTTTAATTATATCGGTCTACATGGTATTAAATGTCATTATCCCCAAATCTTTCCTACTACATAATATTGATTGTAGTAAAAATGATCCAGTGTAATCATTAATTCACAGGATCTGGGGCACTGAAAGTCAATTCATATGTTTCCCCAAAATATGACTTCTGTAGACTGTAAGATTATGATAGAGCAGAGTGAAATATATTAAGTCCTTACAGTTTGGTGGAGGGAGGACAGAAATGGGGTGAGTGTAGAACATTTTAGGGAAAGAACCTTTGGGAAGTACTTGGCCTTTATATAATCCTTGATAATGGAATATATGTACTTATTCCATTACTTACTTACTACTGAAGTGATAACAGTCAACAAGAAGCTGACCTGTCAGGCTCTGACTCTTCTTTCTCTGGAAGCCAAGCACGCTGCATTGCAGGGGCTGGGCCTGCCCTACTCCAGGACTTCCACCAATTCATAATTTCTAAGTTAGTCACGTGCTTCATTAAAATTACACATTGCAGATTGTTTTTCTTAGGGTAGGTTTTTCAAGGTATTCAGTTTACAGTACTTGTCAGGTATGGAGACACATGACCAAGGAGAAAAAAACCACTTAACCGTACCTTCCAGGTGGCTGAGGGTCCTCATTACCATCAAGGTCCCCGATTTTGGTTTTCCCCTTAGCAGTCCAAGTGTCCTTAAAGATGCATGCTTACTGAAGACAGTAAGGCTTTCATGCAACATTAAACTTCCGTTGCTGTCTGTCCCCCTCTCTTTGTTAAAACCATCAGAAATCAGTAATATGATCTACCTTTTCTTTTTTGGAGCAAATATTTAAAGTGACTTTAAAATCTAAATATATGTATTTCATTTTAGATTCCAGCCATGCCATAGGGAAGGAAAGCATAGACACCATTATTTATTTTCCTAAGTAGTAGACTTTTCTTATGTAGGTTGACAACTAAATCAGTATTTTAGAATTTTATGCTATAGTTACAAATTGTTGTTTTGATGTCTTGATAACTGGTACAGGGGAAGAAAAGGGCTACCAAAAGACGGAAACCAGTTTCAAATATCTGGGAAATCAAAACAGGAAACTCAAGGAACTTGGCATGAGACCAGTTGGAGAGGAACAGTTGCTTGAAGAATTATACCTGCATTTTAACTGTTGGAGGTCATACAGTGACCTTTTGGTTGTTGTGATTTCTTGTGCCTAGCCAAAACAATAAATAAATAAAAACCACACACACACACACACACACACACAAACAAAAAAACCTGTTATGATGAAATTCTTTATATCCTAGTGCTTAGGTGGGGAGTGTGTGTGTGTGTCTGTGTTTGTGCAGAAGCGTGTTTTATTCAGCCGCATTAGGGTTCCAGGAAATGGTGTAAAGAAACCTTCAGTCTGACCCTTAGAATGAGGTTTTCTATGCAGTTAAATGTAAATAGCCAATAATGTTCTGTACCTCCTATTAATGGCTCCTCCCCTTCTTTGCTTTAACTCATTCTCTGTGCTCTCAAGCTGTCTCTTCTGTCCAGATTATGTAGAGCCCAGATGTCTGTCTGTCCCCTTCCCGTCTATACCTGCTCCCGCGTTGGTACAAGAGCTCCAGAAGTTGTAGGGGAACAATTTTTGCTACAAGTGTATGCTTGTTTCAAGATTAAATACCATGCACTTAGTTTATATTTTTTAAAACACACTTAGTATTAAAGGGACAAAAAAAGAACCTGATGCTTTCATTTAGAGAAACAGTATTCTTTAGAGGCCAAGCTTTTCTAATTCCATCTACCAGAAACGCTTAAGAAACGTTGGTCTGAGGCTTGCCTTTAGCAGGTGAACGTTTCAGCTTCTGGGTAACCCTGAGCAGGCCCTTGCATATTTGTGGTTTCTGACTTGGCTGTAGGTGACCTTTCAGTTATTCCCAGGGCTTGGCATGTGCTCTGTTGTGAAGAGCTGCTGAGTTGCTGCATTGCCCAGCTGTGTCCTGCTAAATCCCGGCCCCCACAAGGGTTTTTCCTGATTGGAATCCTGGCCTTCTGGGCTGCTACAGGGGGAGCCTGACCACTCCCCATAGAAGAGCTGGAGTTGTACCTTCTGTGTCCTCCTGCCGCAGCCCCAGGTGTCCCCATCAACCGCCCAGAGATTGTGGGCCTTCAGGAATTGTCATTCCCAAACTCAGGCTATTAAAATCTCATTAGTTAGTGTTATTAGTATTCTAAAACCATAATCTAGGATCTTGGACAACCCTGGCAAAGCTGATGGTTTTAATTTGCAGTCCATCAAAAAGTGATCATTTCAGATGTCCTTATAACTGTATCAATATAGGTAAGGATTCTCTGGTAGAAACTGTGATTTTTAACCTTTTTCCAGCCTTGCCAGTATTACGTAGTTACTACTACCATGAGTAAGAGATCCTCTTAAAACAAAACAAAACAAACCTTTTTTGAATAAAGAGGGTTTTAATTTTTAAAACAGCAGAGAAATTTATTAATGTAAGGAGACAGGGCTGAATGCATGCAGTCACACAGAAAGATAGACTTTGAGTCAAAGCTACAGTTTCTTCTGCTTCTTAGTGAAGGTTAACGGAGCCAACCTAAGTGAAAATGGTGAAAATTGCCAATTTGTCTTTTTCCCTCTATGGCTGCCCCATTCTTTTCTTGCAGTTTTTTTTTCCCCACCTCAGAAGCCTGCCATTCTCTTTCTCTCTTTATTGCCAGCTCCTGTAATCTAGGCAAAATGTTGAATTATTTACTCTCATTGATTAATTACACTCTAGAATGCTACCTCAGCCAGAGCTTGCATTTTAATCCTTTCTAATTGTGAAATACCTATGAAAGGGGGCACCTGGGTGGCTCAGTGGGTTAAAGCCTCTGCCTTCAGCTCAGGTCATGGTCCCAGGGTCCTGGGATCGAGCCCCACATCGGGCTCTCTGCTCAGCAGGGGAGTCTGCTTCCCTTCCTCTCTCTCTCTCTCTCTGTCTGCTTCTCTCCCTACTTGTGATCTCTGTCAGATACATAAATAAAATCTTAAAAAAAAAAAAATGTCTATGAAAGGCCTTCAGTCCAGACATAGGAAAGCTCTTCAGGATGGAACAGGGATCCCGGAAGTCAGCCCTGCCCCCTTCCCGAGAGCATGTCCCCACACCTGGGGAGCGTGGGCCTGGGGCCAGCCCAGCTGCATGGCTGCATTTGAAGTGATGTGGAAAGGATCGTGCCCTGAGAAGATGGCTGTAATAACTCCGTGGCCCTTCCCAGTCTGAATGTGGTTGTGCACGGGAGACCTAGAAGATCCTGGGAAACAAATAAATCAAAGCTCACATTAATTCAGTTAAAAGCTATTTTATGATTCATAGGCATATTATGTTTACTCCTAGAACTGGAGTAAACTCCTAGAACTCCTAGAACTTCTGTCTTCTTTGTGAAATATATAACTTTCTCAAGAAAAGTATTTAAGAGCACTAAAGTTCAATATTGTAGCTTTTTAAAGAAATATTCTAATAAAAATAAGATGACTCATTCCCTAGTTTAAACCAACCACTAAGCATGCTGTTCTGAGCATTTGGGTGATTTTGAAACCTGTGAGGCCATTTTTTTACTGGTACGTGCTCTCAGTTAATAATGGATTCACATTGGTTGTTGATCCATTTGAAGCTGGGGCCATACTCTTACTGTGGGCCTTCCTGCTTCTGACTTCCTGCTCCTGTTGCTGATGTTTTTGCATTGGGAGGAAGTAACAGCTAGAAGCAGTGCCTGTAAAGCTGGAAGAGGGAAGGAATTGACACGTGATGAATTAATATTTGCATGAATTTGTAGGAGACTGGAATGTCCCTTTAAAACGTAGATGTGTTTTTTGTTCCTGGCTGACAACTTCCCAGTTTTCCAACACTTCATTATTCTTCTGTCGCTGGAATTTTTTTTTTTTTTTTAATTTCCCGAAAAGCAAGTAAAGTGCTTTCTCCTTATCAGTAGCCTTTCTTTTCCTGTTCCACTAACAAAAGAACAATACAAGAATTTAATGCTGTTAAAAAATTGATGCTTCTTCTTAATATATCCATATGTTTGTAGATAAAAATCCAAGCTTTATAGACTGAGAGAAAAGCTATGCGTCAATAAAATGAACTCATATTTTATCATGTTCTTCTCAAGTTTATGTGGTTTCTTTCTTTTACCCGGTTTGGAAAATGAAAAAAAAAAATTTTTTTTTCTCTTCAAAATCTGTTCCCATGTTCTGTTGTTGAGAGTAAAGATCCTGGAAATTAGAAAGATAGGTAAGACCACTGCTTGTCCCCTTAACAGAAGGGAGGGGAGATATATCTAGAATACTTTCTGACCTTGTTTATCTATGTATATTATATAAATCATTATTTACTATTCCTGTTTCTTTGGCAAAAAAAAAAGTCCAGTCTGCCTCATGGAGCTCTTTGTAAATATCAGGTGTTGTTTTTGCAAGGTGAAGGGATGCCTGTGTTTCAGTGTTTTGGTGCAGTTTGAGCTCATGGCAGAGGTGCATTTAGAGGGGCTTCTGCCAGTATCCTTGAAACTAGGTTTAGCCAGATGGTGACCTGTCCCATGGTGGTCTTGGTACGGCCTCAGGGCACCTTGCTTGCTTACTCTCTAAGTCATGAAACAAAGTCTAATGGTCTCAGTTGTGCCTGACCCAGATCTGGGCAATTAGCGAGGTTTTTACACTCTCTACCTTGCCTGTAGCATTTAAAGTGATATTTATCTCTGCGGTAGTAAAGAGAAGATACTATATTACTGCATTTATATGTTCTCGGTGCCTTTTGGCATTCTCATTGCAAATCACAGTGGAACCTTCTTGAGTGCTTTCTGACCGAGAGCCAATTTGTTTCTGTTCTGCCAGAAATTATTCAAAGGAAATTAGGCCGTGGTGTCACACCTCAGTGCGACATGGAACTTCCCAAAAATGTTACCTATGTGTTTTTTCATGCCTCCTGGCCTGGCTTCCTGTCTACTTAAATTCAGAGCTTATCATAATGGCTTCCTTGGGGGTCCTTTGGGTATTTCAGTAACTAAGTAAACATTCAATCTGGAAAGTGTATCCCATGTGCGTCTCTTAATCATGTGTGCCCATGAGTGTTAGGAAATATGTTTTTTGTTGTTGTTTTTCTGTTAAAAAAAAAAAAATCCTGCCAAGTGCATTTCTGTATTTTCTGTACCAGAAGTACCTTGTATACATACATGTTCCATGTACATGTATGGTTTTGTAGCCAGATGTATATAAACACATAGATGTTGACATAACGTTAAAACATGGAAAGAAGTGCAACCATAGGATAATTTTTATCCTACCTGATATGTGTATGTCTGTATTTACCTAGAAGTTATTAAATACGACAGTGCTGACAGTAGTGTTAACATTCTGTGATTAAGAGTTTCCTGGAAATTTTTCTCTTCTTGGATGGTAGACGTTAATCCTGGAATGTAACCCCCGGCTATATGTTCCGACAGTGCTTTGTAAGAACTGGTGTAATATTATGAACTCTGTGAATAGCTTATGGAAGATAAGGCAAGAGTCTTCAAATAAATATTATTCCAACTTCTTCCAGTTTCATTTCCCTTATCACCATAACAACCACACCCAACTTTGCTATTAAATTGTGTTGTCTATCTGCTTCCCACACGCTGGTAAAGCTGAGCCTGTTGAGTAGCAAGGGAAATATGAGAGATAAAGTTAAAAACTGTCTTCCTTTTGTTGACATTTCTAGAGCAACAAGTCAGAAAGCTTTTCTTCCTCTGTGTAGACAAGAGCTGCTACGGGTCACGATTAGACGGTATGTCCTTTAGTAACCATGATGACTCCCAACAGAATTATTTAAAACATTCCAGTAAATAACCCAGAATTCTGATAAACAGAAACGGAATGGTTGTTAACTTGTTATGAACTGCATTTCAATTTTCTATATATGGAGAAGGAGAATACAGGGGAAGAAGGTTAGAATCAATGTAGGATAAAGCTGCCCAATTTCTGGACCGGCCTAAGGGAAATGGTGTTTTTGTTTTTTTGTTGGTTTTTTTGTTTGTTTGTTTTTTTAGGAGTCGCCATATTTGGCCATTCAGAGCTCTGCAGTTGAGTTCTTTGCTGTGTATTACTACTCTCAGTTGATGTTAGATATTTAGAATATCTTAGTTGTATCACTCATCAATTCAAAGGGATTTTTAATTAAAGCACATACTAACTTGATGCTTTATGATTTCATGTCATCTGCTCTTTAGTCATATTAACCTTTCCATCAAGAGTTTTGCCATCGCTTCAAAAAATTCCTTTGTGATAGGAGTCATGCCACCCAATGCAGTGGCCCATTTGACAGACATTTTCTGAACATAATGTAACATGATTGCTTTTGCTATATGTCCCATGGGCTGAAGTACTGTTTTCTATTACCAGAAAACATGTTTGAGGTCTTTATAAATCTTATGTCAAGTACCTCCTGGAAGAGAAGCGAAATGAAATGATTATATCTCACACTATTTACTGTTATCTGTAGCATCAAAAATAAATGAATGTCCTCAGAAAAAAATAGTTCTAAAATGACAACCCAGACATATGGAGGGATTGGGGGATGGTATATGTGCGGTGGGCTTAAAGTGACTTTATTTTCTTACCGGCTTTGTGGAAGGAATCAGACTGTCAGGGAAATGAACCAATCTGTAGTAATATAAAGCACTAGAAATTTAAATCAGTCCTGTTTGAAAGCGATACTGTGATTTTCCTTGAATGCTGCTGAATAAATGTGTACAAAATGTCAGCTAAATATATGTCTCCGTGGCTTGCGTAAACCAGGAGGGGCCACAAAATAACCACTCTGGGCTTTCGGATACTTAATCCCTTTAATGTTCTGTTGACCTTCAGTTAAAGGACATAGTCACAAAACAGAGGAAATGCCTTAAATTCTAGCATCTGGGTTTGTTTCTTTATACTTTTTTGGCATGGTTGCAACAGTAGGGCTTTTCTTTCCTTTAATTTTTTTCGCAGCACAGTCAACACGGTCTTCTCACATAAGGGAAAGGGACAGTCCTGAGGCCAAGAGCAATAGATCTCTGCCCTGTGCTCCAAGGCAGGGCCTCCCTGAATGGCTTGCTGTTTCAGAGGAAGCCTCGACCCAGAATGAAAACAGTCGCACAAAAGTACAGATGTCGCACAGCATCGCACGTACAGATCCATGCAATCACGACGTCATGCTCTCGGGGCCCTGTTGTTTTGACCTTCTCAGGTCTTTAGCACTGTATCCATATTATATCATCTGTATGTGGTTTGGGATCTTTACCTGGTTTTTCAGCTGCTTGAAGGTGTTTGTTCAAGAGCGTCTTCTGTAGCTGAGCCGAGAACCTAGTTTAACTGAAGTGCTCTGAAGTGTACACCCGTATTTCGACAGCGTGCTTGCTTTCCGCTCCATTGCGGCCCCCATTGTCAGTTACCACCAGTGAGAGCTCCCTGAAAACTTCGGGGAATGGAGCATTGGCTTCTGCCATCCCGTTAACTTAAATACTCCTATCATAATAGTAAGCGGGAGACATTCTCACATTTCCGTGTTCTCAGCTTTACATCCGATAAGCTTTTCCTGAGATTTTGAATAATACAAAACAGCTTCCCCCAGGTGTCCTTCTCTTGCAGGAGTTGAGTTTGGTAGCCTGTGCCTCTCTCGCTGGTAGTTCCTTTAGCCACTCCGTGTTGCAGACCCTAGGCTTTGGTGTCACCAGTGCCCGTGGGTCATTTGTGGGGTTCTGACACAAAAAAGGATACATCCATACTGTTACGCACAGACATTAACAGACTTAAAAGTGGCCTTAAAAGTAGTTCCCAAAAGCCATCAGACTCCCAAAACTGTGTTTTATCCAAAGTTTATGGATGGAATGTGTTTATCCTATAAAATCGTGTTGAAGGGGATAATCCGCTTAGCAAATGCCTATGTAGTTTCCCCTAATTCCTGCATTCACTCACTCACTCACTCATTCATTCATTCATTTAACAGATACTTATTGAGAACCTGCTCCGTGTCAGACATGGTTCTATGTACAGAGTGAACAAGACAGGTCCCAGTCCCCTTGAGCGTCCAGTCTTATGGGGAAAATAAATAAAAGCCATAAATGAAAGTGTTATCTACAGGCAGGTGGATAACAACAATAACAAGACCAAGGTAGGATGGTTTGAGAAAGTCTGTCTCTGAAGAGATAATGTTTAAGTTGGACTGAAAGTTATGAGGGAGTGAGCTGTACAAGGAGCCTGTGGAGGGACATTCTAGGCAGAGCGAAGCGGGTATTCAGCAACCTGGCCTGGGAAGGAGCTTTGTGAGCTGGAGGGCTCAGGATCTTAGGGGGTTGTGGGTAGCGAGTAAGGGTGAGGAGAGCCACCTGAGGGGACATTGGAGAGGCAGGGTGGGTTGAAATCAAATAGACTATAAAGCCAGGGGTTTGGATTTTATTCTAAGTATAATCAGAAGCCATTGGAAGGTTTTTAAACTTCAGACAGAGATGATAGGATGCCGTTTTTAAGAAGATCTGCTTGGGCTGCTCTGTGGAGAAGGTCTCACAGGAGGAGGCTGGAGTGGAGCCAGGGGACTGGTTAGGGCACTGAAGAGGGAGAGCCAGGAGGGTGATCCTGCAGCCAGAGCAGGGGGTCTGCCCAGAGGAGTTGGAGAGAAGGGAGAGGACTCAGTATATCTTTTGGAGGTATAGTTACAAAGTTTCAACTTGATTAAGTTTGGGGGCCAGTTGTGGGTTCCTCATGGGACCCTGGGCTTCTGCCTTGAACAGCTGGTATCATTTCCTGAGATGGGGAAGACTGAGAAAAGCTGGGTGAAATCAAAGTTAGCCTTCAAAATGCATCAGAGTGTACCGGGGGATAGAGGTGATTTCGAGTTCTTCTCTTTATATAGTGATGACATTTGGAAATTAAGTCGTTAAAGTCTTACACCCTCTGGAAGGCATGAGCAAAATTCCAAAGATTCCAACTTGGTGGCTCTTGGTGGCCATTACTCAGTTTGGTCTTCCATTGACTGGTTTATCTAATCCTTTATCTCTTCCATTTGAGGCTGGGTTTCTCCCTCTGAGTTTGGTAAATGCTTCTGTTTCTTCTTTCCCAGGGATGTCAACAAAACCCACATCCCAAAATCTGCTTAGCTTCCTTTTAAAATTGTTCAGATTCTTTTTTTTTTTTTTTTTTTTTAGTTTATGATCACACGTGTTTCCTCCCTTGGGCATGATCATTCACACCCCAGAATCCCAGACCCGTGGAGGAAATTGAGAGTACGCATGTCCCTTCTCAGGTGCACCCTTGAGCTTATGAGGAAACCCCATTTGTTTAAATCCTTCTCCCAAAGACCTCTGCGTGGGTGTGATGGGAGCGCTGTGGATGCGTACTTAACACCATGTTTTACTCTCCTGCGTGCTTGCCTGTTTCCCCGGAAGACAAACATGGGGCTTGGCACCTTCATGGTGATAAATATCTCATGATTGAAAAAATGATGGGTTAAGAATCAGTGATAAGAGATCACTCATGAAATACAAAGAAAAATTGGGCTTTAACTTGTAGCCCTTGAGGATCCATTGGAGGCTTGTAATCAGAGGGGTTCAGATTAGAAGGTAATAAGGAGATGCTCTGAATACATTGATCCTCAGAAAGTATCCTTAAGTACAAAACACATTCAGAATTTGGAAGTACTTCAGGTCATGATGATGAATGTTAATTATCATTTACCTGATAAGGAGAGAAGTATGTCATTTATTGGAGATTTCTAGGTGATAGAACCAAGACAGGAACTCATACTGTAATACTCTCTATTTGTCCTCTGAAAGGAAGAGACATACTAAATTTAGTATTTTTTGACCTGTCTTTGATTTTATGTGGGCCTAATTTCATTCAAGCTTACCCTTTTGTCTCTGGTCATATTTCATTTCAGTATTATTGCTGCCCATTTTTCCAGAAACAAAGACAAATCATAGTTGCCGTATGCAGTTGGAGGAAACCCTGGCACAGATCCTCCAGAAACCAGAGAGAGAAATTATTAGCAATATCCAGACCAGTAGCTGACTGGCTCAGATCCTCCCTCCCATGACCATTCCTGATTAATGGGAGAATCTGTTCTGCAGTTGGAAAGCTGCTTTCCCGAGCCCAGTCTGTCCTGGCTTCAGCACATGGCCAGCTGCACAGCGGAAGCCCCGGCCAGGGCTTCGTCTCTGAGTCCACCCTCCGCAGGTCAGATGCGGTGGTCAGAGAGCTCGGAGGTGGGAAGGGCATCCAGGTGGATGTAGGCGTTTCAGCCGAGAGCACAGACATGGCACCCTTCAGCCAGAAGCCCTCCACTCACCCTGGACACCGCGTCCCCTTCAGAAGTCCATGGTTCTCCTCTAACGATGTTGCAGTTCTTCCTTCATTCTTGTTCTTGATTTCTGTCCAGGCCACTTAGCTCCTGTGTCTGTCGTGATTAATTTGCCCTGGAACTTTGCCTGACATTCTTCTCTTCCCCCTTCCTCTCACTCTCCTGTCATCTCTTCCTCCACACCTCTCCTGAGTTCGGTGTGCCTTCCGTCATCCCACCCCTGTGTTCCCCCCTTTACTCTGAAATCGCCTCGTATGTCAGCCCGTTTCCAGCAGTATTAACACACCTCTTTTTTTTTTTTTTTTCTTTTTTAGCCAATCTAAAGTATTTACCAGTTTAACAAACTCCTCTCGCTTTATGGAAGCATTATAGCCTGAAATAAAAATCCTGTTGCAGCTGACCTTATAGTTAATTTACCTTTCTCTCTCATTTTCCTTATTCTGGACTCCGTCTGTTTTATTTCAGGGGCTTGTTATCTAAGTAGAGTTTGGAATCCTTGTAGGGTCTTCAGAGGTAGAGCGCTTATCTTCACTCTGTCTATAATACCTTAAAAACAGTAATAGGAAGATGCAGAAAAAAATGTGTTAACAGTTCAACTCTTACCTAAGGAGATTGTAGTGTAATAAACATTCACATATACAACAATGAATAATGTATAGTCCTAGCTCAGGATATTTCCAGTTTTCTTGGGGAGCTAGGCATGAAAACAATTTACTAAAATAGAAAGTAGGACGAAATAAGTACTTCTATAATTTAGAGGTACAAGAAGTCTGTAAGAGTGCTGGGAGAGAAATGATATTCTGACTGGGAAAAATCAGGAATAATGTTCCTTCCCAGTGAAGGTGGCATTTTATTTAAGCTTTGAAGGTTGGACGTGTTAGGGACTTGAGCGTGTTTATAAACAGAAGGGAAAGAACTAGCAGAGAGCAAGAAGTTCAGGGCACAATATAAGCATGCAAGGCCCCAGATAGCACCACAGACTTTCCTTTGGAACCTAACTTCGAGACTTTTCATGGGTCAGCTCTTCTTCTGCCATGTCTGGCCTTCCTTTACCACACAGCACAGAGATGTTGTGAAGCTGTTCCACCAGAGAATCCTCCCCAGAGATGAGGGAACGTTGCCTACACTCACTAGGAAACCACGTCTACAACTCCCTACAACTGTATTGGTAGAATTCAGTGGACTGCGGACTGTCTTGATTGGAAGTTTTGTTTCTTTTGGACTCCCATTTCTGCTGTGACCTCGAAGAAGTCATTCAGTCTCTCCAAGCCTTCCTTGCCTTATCTGTTCAAACAAGATGGCAACCCCGGACCGTGTCCTAGGCCACTGTGCTGCACTGTTTGAAGGTGGAGTCACATCCAGGCTCTGTCCTTTCTAGCTCCTCTCCTTCCCACACTTCCTTTCCTCTCTCCTGCTCTAGTTCTTAACCTGACTTCTCCTGATGCTGCCCCTGCAGTATATACAAGTGGATATTGCTGTTGCAACACTGACAGAGTCAAAGAAATTTTCTTAACGATTCAGTGAAAAATTGAGTGGTTTATAGGCTTTCATGTCCCAGAAGAAAGGATCCTCAAGTTTAAAACTAAGGTTCTGGTCATCCATACATTTGTTAACTGGATTTCATGGTTACTTTGTCGAGGGAGGACCTCCTCTGCAAGACTAAAAGGCATATATGCTTTGTGGGTTTCATTAATGGCTTTGTCCTGATTTGCATTTCGTCTCTCTTCGAAAAATTGAGTTTGATGTCGGGATGAGCACATGGTTCTTGAAGTACTTATGTTAATATTACAGTCTCCTATTTGCATTATTAATAAGAGTAGATTTTATTGCCGCTTGACATGGATTCACTGGCATCCCAGAATAGATAGTTTTGATACTGGTTAAGGCTGCACCCGGGCCATTTGCATTCCACATTCTTTGTAATGTGCCAAGTGCTTGCTGCACATACCTTATTTATCATGTGGAAGAGACAGAATGCTCTGATTTTCAGGAGGTCTTTGCCAGGGGAGCCAGCTTTTCTGACATTGCTTTCCGTAGTCCTGAAGCTCATGTTAGAATCTGAGCATACAGTTTCATTTTCCTTTCTTTGGAGCCAGTCCTTGAAAGATGAGACATGCATGAGGAAATAAATCGAAGAAGGACTTTTGGCCATATTCTGACAGGGGTGCTCGGGCAGCACATCTGAGATGCCTGGAATGCAGTCCTGTACAGTGGTCCTATTCATTGTGAGACCGAGAGATGATGGCAGCTCATAAATAATCTTAATTTATACCAAAGTGGCAGTCTTAGAGCCCAGTGAGGTGATTGATTTCTTTGTTCCCCTGACCTACAACATTAAAATCCCGTTTGGTTCTCTGCTTATTTTAAAAAACTTCACTTAACTTCTGACTCTTATTTCCTCTTAGTCTTACTGTTTCCTATCTTTGTGTTTGCTTGAGGCTTAACTCACCCTCAGCCTTACTGTGTCTCCGGCTTCCTGTCCTCTTTCTTCTCCTGCTTGTCTTGTAGATCATCCCTGCTCAAAAGGTTCTCTTGCCCATCAGCAAACTACGCTAGTTTAATTCATTTGCTTAAAAACGGACCTCTCATTCCTGCAATTGGGCATTAGGTGGGAAAATCGGATGTGATAATAACTAACATTTGTAGCATGCTTGCCATGTACCAGATGTCACCAGGCACTTTATATGGATTATTTTACTTAATAAATCCTGAGAATCTTGTGAAGTAAGTTGCCCAGGGTCACACAACCAGGTAGAGCCAAGATAGGAACCTAGACAGTTCCATGTTCGTGGCCGACTCTGTTACTTCATTGTCTCAACTGTTGAGTCTATCAAGGTTTAGTGGTCACCAGTGAGGTCACGGCATCATGCTAGACACACAGACACTACAACTGTAGCAGAGACCCTTTCTTGGTCTTGCACTGTGGGACCCTAAGGGTCACATGGGAGGTATGTTTGCGTACTTCCATTATACCTATGTTTGACAAAAGTCAGGGAAGTCTTCACCTTTGTGGAGCTGAGGTTTTAAGGGTAATTGAGAGTTTGCCAACTAGAAGGAAGAGAAGCACAGAAACATGAGAGACAAGAGGATGGGACCTTGAGGGGGCAGTGGCTGTCATTGTAACTGGGGCAAGCATGGGTCCTACCACAGTGGAGAAGTGGGCAGGGGGTACCATGAGGCCTGGGATCGGTCATGCCCAGATGCCAAGGGCTTCAAGTGCCATTGTAAAGAGTTTGGACTTTCTTCTTCAGTCATTAGGAAGCTGATGTCACCATGCCTTGTTTTCCTTCTTAAATGTCTCCTGCCAGTGTTGCCTTGTTCCGTAGAAGCCACTGGAGATCCTAGGAGTTCCATGGTGTCTGATGTCAGTAGCTGAGATCAGCTGAGGGGACAGTTTATTGCTATGGCATTGCAAAACCTAGTGTTTTCATGCAATCTTTTGATCCTTGGTTCTCCACAATTACTATGAAATTAAATCCAAAACTATAAACAGAAACCTAATTTCAGTTCTTATGTTCTTAACTTTTAAGATTAATACAGAGATATTTTCCTAAGAAGTTTTTATGTAAGATTAAATATATGGGTTTTATGCAGTTAGGGTTTGTTTCTCCTAATTAAATTTACTTTTTTTTTTTTTTTTTGAGAAATTGCCCATTTAAGTGATGTTACGAAGAAGCATTGGGATGTTGTTGAAGAGCTGTAATCAGTGTGTTTAAAAAATTTTTTTTTTTTACTTCTGTTAATTACTGTTTAATATTAACCTTCAGGGGCGCCTGGATGGCTCAGTCAGTTAAGCTTCTGCCTTCGGCTCAGGTCATATCCCAGGTCCCGGGATCGAGCCCCACATCAGGCTCCCTGCTCAGTGGGAAGCCTGCTTCTCCCTCTCCCACTCCCCCTGCTTGTGTTCCTTTTCTCGCTGTGTCTCTCTCCATTAAATAAATACATAAAATCTTTTTAAAAAAGAAATCAAGATGTTTTAAAAAAAAATAAATTAACCTTCAAAAAACAAGCAGCATCTTTCTTGATGGCTTTCTTTTTTTCAAAGAAACATTTTTATTGTCATTTTTCTGGTTTTAACAAGATGACTAGATATGGACCCAGTTATTTAATTTTTTTTTTTAATTTTAAGCCCATTCTTTCTTACTTTTAGTCAGAAAAATAATCAGTGAGTTATGAACATTTCAGTCAGATTGCAAATATATTGTTCTAGCCTACCCACAGGGAATTACCAAACTGGCAAAAATCACAGAATAGAACATGGGCAGGTATACCTCACATTGAGATTTTTAGGTGGGGACAAAAATTAAATGAATTTTAAAATCTAAAAGATGTTCTCCTTTCAGCCATACCCTGGCAGTTCAGGCCAGGGTGGCCTGTCCCAGTGAGGCCACCCTAAAACAGAAGATGGGGGGGCACCTGGGTGGCTCAGTGGGTTAAAGCCTCTGCCTTCGGCTCAGGTCATGATCTCAGGGTCCTGGGATCGAGCCCTACATCGGGCTCTCTGCTCAGCAGGGAGCCTGCTTCCCCCTCTCTCTCTGCCTGCCTCTCTGCCCACTTGTGATCTCTGTCTGTGAAATAAATAAATAAAATCTTTTTAAAAAATAAATAAATAAAACAGAAGATGGATGTTCCTCATGCTCCTTCCTTCTTCCCCCCCTCGCTTCATTCCTCTGTCCTTCCTTTTTTTGTTTTTAACCGCCCTCCGTGTTTGTAGTACTTTTCTTTTGAATGCCTTTGGTAATGGCAAACTTTAATTTTTTTGAAGTTGGGTTTTATTTGGGGAAATAGCCAGAAGACCGACAGAGTCATAGCTGATTACAATAGGTGAACACTTTGGGGAGTTCTGTTTTTGCTGAGATCTAAGCTAGAACTGTTAGGCACTGAGGCTGATTTTTATTGTGTATCTCATGAACTGCTTTTAAAGACAACATCAGAAGGGACATTACAGAACCGTGTTAAGAAATGGAAGAATTAGATTACTCTGTAACTTCCTGAGGTGACTTTCCGCTCAGAGCAACCTGATCTGAATGTAGTAAGTCCTGTTACTTTGTTTTTGGAAACTTTGTCCCTTTAATTTGCTGTCCTATTTTATACATTAAATATAGTTAATATTTTTTAACTCACATAGAACTTTAGGATACATTAACAGCTCTGTTTTTAATTCAAACGTTAGTCCATATATTACTGTATATGTGAAGATACACCTGTTAGTAGGAGGTTCCAGTAAATAGAAGGTGTGAGGGTAAACTTTTTTCTAAGAGGAAAAGAGTGGTGATAAGTGCCATTTGAAATTCTGAGTATCTACAAGACTGTTGGATTCTGGTCAGTGTGCCACCTGAGGAGCTTTGCTCCTGGGAACTGCCAGAGTTCATTCTGTCCGCTACTTATTCCTCCTCTGATTCACCGCTAATTAGTTATTTACTCACAAGGAAAGGGAGAGTTCTGTTCTTTTTTTGTTTGTTTGTTTTTAAAGATTTTATTTATTTATTATTTTAGAGAGAGACAGCATGAGAGAAGGGGAGGGTCGGGGGAGTGGCAGACTCCCTGCAGACTAGGGAGCCTGATGCGGGACTTGATCCCAGGACTCCGGGATCATGACCTGAGCCGAAGGCAGTCGCTTAACCAACTGAGCCATCCAGGTGCCCCGATAGTGCTGTTCTTGAGGCCATTATGATACTAGTTTGGTTTGTTAGTGACATAACCTATGCTGTGACACCTGAGGCAAAATATTTTAAATAACACAGTGTAAGTCAGCTTCATGAATTAAATTATCTACTTCTCTTTTGGTTCCTCCCCCCAAAATTAATGATGCCATTTTTATTCTTGTGATTTCTTCCTGCAACTCCCTAAGTGCTCATGTTTGATACTTTGGAAATGGTTGTTCTCACCAGGATCTGCCCTGTTAACTGCTGTGAGTCTTGGGCTAAAATTTGTTCTCTGGATGCTTGTCCATTGTCAGTCTTTGTCATATTTTCTCAGCTGCCTGATTCAATATATCTGCCCCAAAGGACTGGTTACAGAAATACTACAATGCATTAACCAACCTAAGCCTTTTTAAAAAAAATTCTTGCAAGTGAGCATTTAAGCACATAAATAATACACATTATAGACATGATATTTAGAGCACTGTGTTAAGAAAGGAATTGCTTTCATTCTAGAGTATTTTACCACTACAACGATGGGATCTGTTGATTGTCTAAATCAGAGATTCTTGCGTACTTTAGAATGCATTTCAGTACAGTATAGCCCTTTAAAAATTACAAATAAATTGAGGTGGTTTGTTTTCAGAACTGATTCTGAGAATTTCAATGTACTTCATAAGGTAACTGGTATCATACTGGGGACCTGCACCAGAGTCCATCAAGACTCATCAAACCACATGCCCACCGAAGAGTTTTGATAGAGCATGTTTTTAACTCTAAAATAATTACCTTGCTGATCTGGTGACCTTTGAAAAGTCCAGAAAGTTAATTACACCATGAGACACACCCTCTGCTCAGCTGCTTAAGCATTGTATCAATATTACAGGGTTCCTCTGTTAACAAAATCAATGTGGTTGCAGTACAGTATTATAGTAATATGCAGTTCATTGCGTGCAGGCGTTTCTAAAGGAAGATGATGGCAGTAACTACACAGGTATTAAAAAGTTCAAGACCTTTTGCTGTTGTTGTATCGTGAAGATAGGGAGGCTTTGGGAACTTGGTACATTTTTGCATACTTTGGGTTGGTGCTGTCTGACAATTGTGCTAAATTTTTTAGTCCATTGCCCTTGTATCATTTGATTCTTTGACTTTACGTTGTTGTTCTGGTTCTAAGAACCTTTTATAAGAACCTTTTGTAAGTGGTTCTAAGAACCTTTTGTAAGTCTTTTAAGGTCAGCAATTAATGATAAGGAGCTACTTACTTATGTGCCAGGTATCAGTGTAACCACGTGACATGGTACTTAAAGCTCTCAACAAACCAGTGAGGTGGAGACGTTTATTATCCTCATTTTACAAGTAAGGAAACCGAGGTAGGAAAGTTATCCAGGGTCATACGCTAGTAGTGAGTGGTAGAACTTAGATAGGTAAGTGGGTAGGTGAGTAGAGAGATAGGTAGACAGGAAAAAAGCGGAGATGTTACGATTAGTAAGGGGATGTTAGTGAGAGAGATAATTGTTCACTGGCTGCATGAAATGGTCTAGGCACTTTGTTGGGCAGTGAGAGACAAAGAAACACAAGACTCTAGTCCAGCCTTCGTGGAAACCACATTTGGTCGCAGAATGCCAAAATATAAGTAATTAATGATGGAATGTGAACATTTTATAAAATTGATAAATGTATGAAGTCTATAAAAATAGACTAGAGGAAGGAATCAGACTCATGAAGGAGACTGAGGTGAAGGGATATTTCACAGAGATGACTCCTGGTTGAACACAACTAGAATGCTCTTAGAGGGCAAAGACCATGTATTTCCAATGCTGTGTCTCCAGATCCCTAGCAAAGCACCGGGAGGTTATGAATGCTCAGTAAATGTTGGACAGATAAAGGGTGGCAGTCTGGCCAGCAAGGTGGAGGGAGGGAAAGAGCATTGGAGGAGATGCCCTGCCCCTCCCACCCCTTGCCCCGTTGAAAACATGGGGGCAAGTAAGCACGTGTTGTGCTCTTCTGAGGTAGGACTGTGGGCGTGTCATTGAGAAGTGGCATGTTTGGGATTGTGACCGTCTTCCTTTCACTTGGACCGTGTCCCCTGATCGGAATAGTCCTTACGTCCAACCTCCTCAGGACACCTGCTTTGAATCCTACCCTTATTTCAAGTTTTTTTTGTTTTTTTTTTTTAAGGTTTTTTTATTTATATATTTGACAGAGAGACAGTGAGAGAGGGAACACAAGCAGGGAGAGTGGGAGAGGGAGAAGCACGCCTCCCGGCGAGCAAGGAACCCAATGTGGGGGCTCGATCCCAGGACGCTGGGATCGTGACATGAGCCAAGGCAGTGGATTAACGACTGAGCCACCCAGGTGCCCCTTATTTCAAGGTCTTGATAAAAACCACACTTCCTCCATGAAGCTTTCCCAGCAACTGCCCCTGCAGGGACTTTCCTTTCTCCACAGTCCCAGCATTCTTTGGTCTCTGACACTCATTTGCCACTTAATAACCTATTAGGTCACCTCTTTAATTACCATCTGTTGTTACTTAAATTTCCCTGTGAAAAGGAATTCTTATTGTGAAAAGAATCTCAGAAACCATCTGCTCACCTTCCCATTGATAAAAAGGAGCTAGAAGCTCAGAGAGTTGAAAAGAACTGTATGGATCAGATAGCAGTTAGACTAAGTCTGCCCCCAGAGCCTGGTCCTGCTGTCTGGG
Organism: Mustela nigripes; assembly: GCF_022355385.1. Lineage (NCBI taxonomy): Eukaryota > Metazoa > Chordata > Mammalia > Carnivora > Mustelidae > Mustela > Mustela nigripes. Next base: position 26,990,690 of record NC_081563.1, on the reverse strand, counting down.
TGCTCTGCTTTCTCCTGAACTCCACAGTAAGTTTGTGGAGGTGAGGAATCCTGTGTCACACCTAGTGTGGACCAGTAGCTGCCCGAGACATTTGTCAATGAGAGAATGAATGCCACTTTGACTCTCTGACTAATGTTAAGATAATGTGGTTCCCAACTTATAAAATAACATCTAGGGGATGAGAGTAAGACCTCAGCCACTAGTTCTGTTTGTTCAGAAATATTATCAGAAGAGCAGCTACTGGACAGTTTTCCTAATTTTCGCCAGGAATACTGTTAAGTATGGTCGGTTGATTAATTAATTAAAATTCACTTGAACAATTCAGTGAGCTTTATAGATTTCTGACAGTTTAAACTTAGGTTGTTTATTTTTAAGTTGTGATTAGAAGTTAGTCTAAATTAATTTCCAATATAAAAAAATCATTTTCTTAATAATTTTTGCTTCATAGTGATGTAATTAAGGATGGAGATTAGATCCCGCAGTGCTCTTGGAATTGCTAAGTGAGAAGTCCTTTTCTGACTCCAAAGGAGGCTTACTGGTGACAAACTCTGCTGTCCCCAACATTCTCATCAGAAAATCAGCCAAGATGAGCCTTCTATATGTGTTCTTAAGAGGCGCCTGGGTGGCTCAGTGGGATAAAGCCTCTGCCTTCAGCTCGGTCATGATCCCAGGGTCCTGGGATCAAGTCCCGCATTGGGCTCTCTGCTCTGCCAGGAGCCTGCTTCCTCCTCCCACTCTCCGCCTGCCTCTCTGCCTGCTTGTGATCTCTTTCTGTCAAATAAAGAAATAAAATTTTTTTAAAAAAATGTTTAAAAAAAATAAATGCGTTCTTAAGTCAGCAGTGAGAGAGTTAGGTATGAGGTTATTGCTAGCTAGGAATAGCCGTGACTGATGCAGGGTTCATTACAGAGAAACCAACACAGTAGGCCCTTGTGATTCATTGATTTAACATTCACTAGTTCAATTATTCATGAGACAATGACCAGAAGATCTGTGACATGTAGTAATTTGTCATTTGAACCAGGTGTGCCTTGAAGCACCTGTGCCAGGACCAAGTCGCTTGGCCGGTAACAAACCAACTGCCCAGTAAGTTTTTAGCTCCTTACCACATGTGCAGGAAGTTGTGAACGGCTCAAAACGTCTCTGTTCTAAAAGAAAACCAGGAGGAAGAGGAGTCCAGAAGTCCTAGAAAGTAATGGTTCCTTACCAGAAAACAGGAGTCTGGGGCAAATTAAAAAGTTGGTGTGCTGTATTTGGAAGTAGATTGAATCTCTGAAATGCCTGGTACAAAAACAAGGAAGAACAATTCCTAGGAGTGCCTCCGTAATGTTCCGGCCGGTGTGATACTGCACTTTCGGGAGCCACTGTAATGAGTGGCACATCACCAATTAGTGTATGCACAGACCTCAAGAATTACCTCTTACGGAAATCCAGAGTCTATCTTTCCACCCACCCCCCCCTCCGCCCTTTTTTTGGAGGCCCCAGTAATGACATGTTGACTGAATAGCCTTGAATTACACCATTAATCTTGCAGGTCAGTTGAGATGTCTCAAATCTCCTGTTGCTTAAGGCTTTAAGATCAGGTAGAAGTCCTAGCATATACCCATAGCCACTTGTATCAACACTTTTTTATTTATTGCTTTTTCTTTTTAAAGAGAGAGTGAGTGAGAGAGAACACATGAACAGAGGAGGAGTAGAGGGAGAGAAAGAAGCAGACTGGTGTCTGAGCAGAGAGCCCAGTGTGGGGTTGGATCCCAGGACTCTGGGATCATGACCTGAGCAGAAGGCAGATGCTTAACCAACTGAGCCACCCAGATGCCACATCTTTCTTTCTTTTTTTTTTTTTTTTTTTTTACTTTCTTTTTCGGAAAGGGAGGGAGGAGGGGCTAGGGAGGGACAGATAGAAAGAATCTTAAGCAGGCTCCATGCCCAACATGGGGCAACGTGGGGCTCAGTCTCACAACCCTGAGATCATGACCTGAGCCTAAATGAAGAGTTGGCTGCTTAACCAGCTGAGCCACCCAGGTGCCCAAAGAGTCTGTTTTTTTTGGTTTTGTTTCTTAACGATAACAACAAAACACCTTAGAATAGAAATTCTCATATAACCAACCTGTAAGCGCCCAATCACTAAAGAAAACCTATGGGATTACTGCTCTCCCTTGTTTAAACCTGACTTCCTTCAAGACTCCCTTTCCCTCTTCCAAGGCAAGTTTTTATATTCTCAGTAGGAACATGGGTAAAGGATAGTATTAACAAAACCGCTAAATTCTAAAAAGTAGCTTTTCTGAACATACGGATAGCTGTGACTTCACTACAGGAAAATAGTAAGAAAAGCAGGAGGGGAAAATGGAGAAGGAATAGAGAAGGTGGACATTCCCCTCGTTGGCTGCACAAGGGATCCACCGTTCCTTGGAAAGACTGGGCCAGCAGAACCCTACACTCAGTGTGGGGACAGGGTTTGAATATCACAGGTCACAAGTGTCAGTAGGATTTCAGCCATCACCAGGTGCAGATATCCAGCTAAGTCATGTCCACTGCAAAACTGAGAAGAGCAGAGAAGCACTGGTGAACATGTGAGGAAGCCGTGGCAGCATGACAGGGTTTTACAGACAGAGAAGTTAATTCTGTTAGAAAGGCTACACCAAGTCAAGATTCTGCAAGCAGATACTCCACTTCCACATGAGGCTTTCTTCTGTCTCGAACACTGAGAGGTGTTCTCTGGTATTTATTACCAGCTCTTCTGTTCTTCAAGTTTCTATGACCTGCCTTCATTTTCTGAATGAGCTGTGGGAAATTGTCAGAGGTCTAAATAAACTTCCTGGGGATTGGGTTGTTAAAAAGGAACTCTGTCGTATGAGGCCCTGGTGTGTTCCACATGGGAGCTGTGTCCTTCTAGGTCCCCAGTCCCAAGTCCCTTGGTGTGCTTACAGATGTCATCCAGGTGAGCCTGCCATCCCTCCCATTCCCAGCATATTTGTTACCTGTGTTTGAGAGGACGAGGCTCTCTGCCTGTGTGGGCAAGTAGCCTATCAGCACCTGAGTGGTGGACAGCACCACAGCTCCCCTGTGGCCAGAGGTTGCTCTCCTGACCTTTCTTATGCACTCCACTTACAAAGGGTTACTTTTGGTTTGGTTTGGTTTGGTTTGGTTTGGTTTGTATGTTTAACTGATTTCGTAATAAAGGAGCTTTGTAATCAAAATCTTAAGCTAGATTCTGAGCAATTTTAAGTATTGCAGAAAAGGTGAAAAACGGTTAGGGAAAGATGCAGACTACAGACCGAAGGATGAGAATGTTCATATGACCACATGTCTTGGTGGGACCAATGTAAAATTCCCCGGGAGACCTGGCTTCTGGCCCTGTTTCACCAATCGTTAGCCAAATGGGCAAGTCACTTGGCTTTGCTAGACCACTGGTTTTTCCACTTACATGTAAGAATTTCTGGCTAAGAAAAATGTTCTTTTCCTTTGACAGGTATGCATCCTGTAGATAGAACCATTCCCACATTTTTATGCAAGGACAGGCATATTAATTCCTCTACTTTCTTGTAATTAGATCTTCAAATCTTCAGTCCACCTTTATTTTATACTTTAATTGTAGGAAGGATTAGACTGATTTGTTGAAATTAGAACATTTCAAAAGAAGCTTAGGCTTTCTGCTTAAAGTTTGCGTGCAGAGAAAATCTGGGTCCACTGATGACTGAAGGTTCTCTGTATATTGCCTTGCTCAATTATTAAAATATACAACTTATTATAATGTCTCTTACTTGGTATTTGATTATTCCATATTTATGGAGTTGATAAATAAATAAGAATCTTCCAGCTTCTTTTAACACAAATAAGCAATACAGACAGGTGTTCCTTACACCTACCTGTATAACTCATTGGAGTGTCTCTCAAGTGATTCTTCAGGAAGCTTTATTTACTTTGATTCTCTGAAGGAAAGTTTACTTCCCTATTTACACAGTTTATTTTCTTAGAAAAATTATTGTAGAGGTTTCTAGTCCTTGCTTCTATATGTCCATTTTCCTCTTCTTTGACAGATACAAAATTTTGGCTACAGATACGGCCACCCAGAATAAAGACTACATTTATCAGACTCCCCTGCAGGTAGACGTGACCATGTGACTAAGCCCAGGCCTTGTGAAGGGAGCAGAAGCCGTAATGCAGCTTCGCGCACAGTATACCACTTAACAGTTGTGCCCTTTGCCTTGCATTTTCCTCTCTTTACACTGGTTGGAAGACTAGATGGACAAGGGCTACAAGTAGGTCTTGAGCAGAAAAAAAAGAAAGGCGCTTAGATCCCTAGCAATTTTGACTTAGATCCCTAGTCCCCATAAGATACGTAATGTTAAATAACATGACATTCTTACTCCAAATTATCACAAATTCCCAATTACTGGGGTGTGAATTTGCAGGAGTTGATTCATCATATACTATTTTGTTCCCTTTAATTCATTCTGGTTAGACTTATTTATAGAGTCATTATGTCCTTTGCTGTATTTGAAAATAGTTGGAAACTACGTTGTACCCTTGAAACATGGGGGTGGCTGCACTGAGCACTGTGTTCAGTGGCAACAGCCCTCTCCTCTCCATGCCATCTGACACAGATGTCCGAACCATGTGCCTGCTTTTTCCTAGAGCGCCTCTGTGAATTTTATCTCAGGTCTGAGGTGGTAGTTCCATGGGGTCTGCTATTTGATGTAGAAGATGATGGGGTGGGTGGGGGGCACCTGGGTGGTTCAGTTGGTGAAGCTTCCAACTCTTGATTTTGGCTCAGGTCACGAATCAGGGTCATGAGGTCAAGCCCCCCGGGGAGCCCCCATCAGGCTTAAGATGCTCTCTCTCTCCCTCTGCCCTCCCCACCCCAACTTGCACACGCACAAGCGAGCACTCTTTGCCGGGAAAAATGGAGAAGAGGATGAGATTGGTTGGGACCTCTGTTGTTCAGACCCATCAGGTTCCTTAAGCATGTCACTGTCCTTTTATACCTAGAGCCAGCTCCAGCACCTCTCCACGGAGAGAGCAAGAGAGCCACAGCTGTGCCTGGCGGGGAAGATAGATGGTGGTTGAGCTTCTAAGAGATGAAAAATTTTCAAATAGACATGGCCTAAAGTGGCAGTTCTTAAATCATAGTACCTGACCAGCAGCATCAGTAACCTGTGACTTTGTTAGCAATGTACATTCTCGGGCTTCAGCTGAGACCAACTGACTCAGCAACTCTGGAGGGAAGATTCACAGTCTGTGCTTTAAAAAGCTGTCCGGCACACTCAAGTGAGAACCCCTGTTCAAAAGTATATTGGAAAGCCCGAGAGTGGTAGTTACAGTGGCCATATCCTGATGGGGGCATAGACTCTAGAAAAACTTTGGCTAGAGGAGACAACCAGGTGGGCAATGAAGTGAGGAGACACTCGTCAGAGAGAGGAGTAAGAATGAGTGGGGTTCATTCACATCATGCCCCTGAGAGGAGTCTAAATCCTGCACTCCTTCCTGCATTTGGCACCCAGAGCCTCTCTGGCTTCTGCTTCTTGGTTCAGGCGTTTCATGAACCAGAGGTGGAGAATTGCCTTTATATCGCTCTGTGCACAGACTGTGATTCTTAAATCGCTGGTATTTTTGAGTGGAAGAGGTGCCATAAACTAACTCATGCTGACTACAATGAATAAGGAGGCCTCTTCAGCCGCCACCTACCTGTCAGCTCGGCAGGCTGAACCTGCCCTTGCCCTGGAAGAGGGTTTTGAGCCAGGCGCCAAGCCCTTTAACGGCTATGAGGGGGAAAAAGTAGAATTTCCATGTAAGGGCTACCAAGAATATAAGTGCCTATTTAATAAATTATTTTTTGAAATGCCTTTTCCATTTTGGTAGTTAAAGTTTGAAAAATGTTTGGAGTACTATAATTATCATTTCTGGGAAAAAATACACATTGCAGTATTTTTGTTTTCGCTGCAGGTCAAGTTGTCGTTCAGGATGGAAAGTAAACACGTCCCTTTGCTCAGCTGCAGCTCACATATTTGTAGTCTCTGCGTGCCCTCTTGGAGGCCATGGTAGATGAGGGTTTACGCCGTGGGTACACAAAAAATACAAAGACGGCATAGAAACGTGGGGCCCTTTCAGGGGCTTGGCCCAGCACAAGGCTGATTAGGAATCGGGGGCTGGAGCCCAAGGAACGGTCAGGAGGGTGGGGAGGCCTTCAGAGAAAGAGTTGTGGGAAGGGAATGAGGCTGTTCTGGGAGGTGGTGCCCACCGGAGGCCGTCTGCAAGAATGAAGCATTTTCTCACCCAGAGGATCTTTAGTGATGTGGGTATAAATGTTGGTGGGGGGCACACGGCCATTGTGACCATTATATTACGTCTTGGCTAGAGATACATCAGTTTGATAATTTGGTGAGCCAGGCCCATCAGCACATCTTGAATGCACAGATAGCTGGGGAGGAATCTCCAGGGAATACTGCCTGTACAGGGCGGCTTCCTTCTTTCTCTCCAGACAGAGCAGAGACTGTTTTCTCAAAAAAGTGGCATACACACACACACACACACACACACACACACACACACACACACATATGGAATAAAGAAAGTAATAGAAGCTGACAGAGAACCAGGACTTGAGTAAAATTTCTAGCGTCCAAAGATGACTGTGTGGAGCGTTCTAAGGATATGTGCTTGTGGAGGTATAGATGGGTGTGTGTGTATGTGTGTGTGTGGGCGCACACACGTGTGTGTCAGAATCAGCTTCACCATTATCAAAAAGAGCACACAGGATGATCACATCCATGTCCCAAGCATCGGGTGGAGCATTAGGTTTAAAACAGACTTGAGAGAAGTGAGCCAATGTGAGGGCCTAGAGTAGTGCCTGCCTGCCTGTGTGTGTGTGTGTGCGCATGTGTACACACCCATCACATGTATATGTTTAACATGAAATGTTTTCTATTTATATAGCATATATATTACATACTTACGTAATATAAAAGCATGTGTATATTCTTTTAATCTCCAAAGCATTCTTGTAGAATAAGTATTGTGCCCCATTGAACACACACATATACTGAGTATTCTGAGGTCATTCTGACTCCAAGCCTAGACTTTTTGTAGTAACTGATGATGATGACGATAAAAGTGATTCTTATCATGCCAGAGAGAGGATTATTTGCAATATATATATATTGTCTCGCTTAACTCTTACCACAACCCTGAGGAAACTTTGACACAGACAGGTGTCAGGAAACTTGTCCAAGATCACACAGCTAGTTGTGGAAGAGCCAAGATTTGAACATAGTTTTTTTCTGGCTCTCAAATCTTGGTAGTAAGCTGGTAGGTAGACTGATTGCCATACAAGAAAGGTAGAAAGTATCTAAAAAGTAACCTCTGCTCAATGGCAAGCAAGTGGTATAAACAAGTATTTTATCTTAAGTAAAACAAAGAAGGGAGGAAAAGAAAGAGGAAATAAACGGCCAGAATAATTTTTTCAAAAATCTACTTCTGTATTTTTAGCCACATGGGTCATGTTTTTTTTTCCCCCAGAATGTGTAAACCATCATGCGAACTACCAATTGAATAGTTAAATAGCGTGCTGTTCTTTATTTGCAGCTGCTGTTGTCAGCAGAGACAAAACAGCAGCAATATTCTGCAGTACTCTCTACCTGTCCTTTACTTGTGCTGCTCTGTGCCTGCCTTATTCTTGATAGATCTATTTTATTTTATTTAATTTATTTATTTATTTATTTATTTATTTTTGAGAGAAAGCATGAGTGAGTTAGGAGGGGAAGGACAGAGGGAGAGAGAGACTCTCCAGCAGGCTCCATACCCGGTGTGGGGTTTGATGCGGGGCTCGGTCTCACCACCCTGAGATCATGACGCCAGCTGAAGTCAAGAAGAGTCAGATGCTCAAGGTACTGAGCCACCCAGCTGCCCCTCTTGATACATTGTTCGTTCCCATAAGTATAGTCACTTCCAGGAACTTCTGAAGACCTCCAATCATATAATCACATAATATTCTCTGGAGTCCTTCTAAAGACATTTGAAACCCCAAATCCCTGGGACTCGGGAATTTATTGACAATATTACCAACACCCTTGGTTTTCTGTTCTTTGTTTCTTAGTCTCATAAGATTGCATTTTTCTAATGTACTACTAAAACTCTACATTGTTAACAAATCCACAAATCCTGGACTTTTAAGAAGTTGGTCCTCCTTGAAGGAGCAGAGGCCTGGAGTCCTTGGTTGCCTTGGAATAGCTCACAGAACTCCTGGCTAGGCGCCATCCACAGAGGACACCCACAACACCAGCTCCTCATTTCACAGAGAGGAATGCCAGACCCTTCCTTCTCTCATCTTATAAATCTTATGTTTTATTTTTCCAAATCTGTACATGATTACAAATCTGTATCATGATCACACATGTAATCATGGAGGAAATCTTGAAGTATAGAAAGCAGGCAACCCAAAGTCAGAGCCACTCTGCAAGATAGAGGCTTTGTTTGTATCCCGGAATGGATGTTGCCTTCCGTTTAAACATCCCCCTGGGGAGTTCTTCATTTCTAATGTTTATGCTTCTATGATGTTTTCAAATTGTTAGGAAGATTCCTCTTAAGATAGTGCTGAACCAACTACACAAATTTAGTTCATTTAAGTTTTCCTCATTAGTCATTTTCCCATTCTCTGATAATTTTCATTTCTTCTCTGTGGGTTTGTGTTTATGGCAAAAAGGGGATGAGATACTCAGAGAAGTTTATTAAGCAAAATTAGTCTTTTTGAAAGCCATCTTCAGTTCTTTGTACATTGATCCAAACCATCCTGAGGTTTTATTTTATTGCCAGTTTTCAAAAAAAAAAAAAAAAATTCATTGTTACATTTTGAAAACGTGTTACTCTGTATGAATATATAAATTGAATTATATAAGTGGCAGATCCCTCTGGAAGTAAATTGAATTTATGTTCCTGGTGTGAATTAACAGATGATAAAATAAAATGTCTTTGGACTCAGAATTCTAATAACCTTTGGTAAACTGTGATTTAAAATTCGATAGAACGTATTCAGGCCATGTTTGGGATCTAGCTTTTTACTCCTTACCCTCTCGGCTATTTTCACTCTGCCCGGGGAGCTCTCCTCTTTTCCAGGAAGGCTCCAGAGAACTTATTGATTCAGGTTTCCTGAGAATTAAAGCAGCCTCGAATCCCCTGGGAGTGTGGGATATTGGTGGGGAGAGGTGCCTAGAACACTGGACCAACTTTAGAGAAGTTGGGAGACTTTACAAAATCCTGATACCAGTGGCCCACTTCCAGTAGATGGACTTGGTCTGGGTTGTAGTCTTGCGCTTCCGGACTGTTAAAGCTCCCCAGAGAGTCTCTTGTGCTGCCAGGGTGCAGAATCATTCTTATAGCCCTGTGGTTCTCAGACTGCCCTGTGTCAGAGAACCACGCAGAGGGCTTCTTGGGGTAGATTTCTGGGCCCCTCCCCCTGAGTGTCTAATCCTGTAGGTCTGCTCTGGGGCCTTAGAATTTGCACTTCTAGCATATCCCCAAGAGAGGCCAATGTTCCTGCCGATGACCCACTGTTTGAGAACCATTTCTCAAGACAGCTGAATCACGGGGAAATCTTGCTAAAGTGCAGTTTCTGATTCATTAGGTCTGGCCCAAGGGTCTGGGTCTCTACAGCCCCAACATGATGCTGCTAGTCCAGGGGCCAGCCACCCTTTGAGTAGCAAAACTAATATAAAGCATTATTTTCAACCCAGTTCAGTTAGATCCTGGTTAGACAAGATGTGTGGTCTGGGAGATTCCTGGAGGTAGCATGGGTCTCAGCATAGAGCTTGGGCCATTCGGTGGCAGGCAGAAATCCGGAGGGCTCATTGCTTCTTGGGCATATAGCCAGCTGCCATTTGACAGGATGTTTGAACATGCCCTTGGCAAAGCTCTGTTGTCAATAGGGACCTTCATTGTAAAGATTCCCAGTTTGCTGAGAGGAGTAACACAGTAATTCTCAGCTCTAATCACACAATAGAATCACCCAGGGAGCTATTAAAATAAATATTTTAATTCCCAGGCCCCTCCCCTAGAAATTCGGACTGAATTGATTTAAGGTGGCATCTAGACAGTGGTATTCTTAAGCTTGATAAGTGATTCTCATGGACAGCCAGCATGAGAACCACTGAAGTATCTCGTGTTGCAGTTTTACAGATAATTTAATTTTTTTCTTTATATTTGGTTAATTTATATTCTACTGTGATGCAAACTAACTTTATTAAATAATGAAAGAGTTTAATCTGGCACTTTTAAGAAACTGCCAAGAAAAGGGCATATGTAGATTCCCTCACTGTTAAATCCTAAATTCAGAGTAAAAGAGAGTGCTGGGAAAGTACAGCTGGTGTTTCTGAACAAGCTGAAATATGAAATATTTCTGGGACTGTATCAACAAGCCTAATTTTTTCCCCTCGGGGTTATGATTGTGTGGAACAAGTCTTCACTGCAAAGCTTGCCAAAAAAGGTTATGATAAAATCATGGAATGTGAACGAAGAGAATTCACAGTGTAACTTTAAAGGAGTCAGTCTCTAAATTTAAAAATGTAGGGATGACATACATCTTACATTTGTAATAGAAGTATTCAGAACAAAATAGTGCTGGATACAAAAAAGCTCCACCTTTTATCAGGCGGTGTGTGTAAGGCCAAGGAGCAAATGAGTTTGGGAGCATGGCCACCAGAAAGTGTGGAGGACAATACCAAAGACCCTGAACCTCTCCGTCTGTGCAAGTTAATTTGCATCTCTATATGTGAGTAAAAGTGTAGCCATTGACTAAATATACAAGAACCAGGAAAGCTGATGAGGAAAGGTGAAGTTCCTTTTACTTTTGGCATTGTGGACCAGTGGGAAGATTGTAGGCTTTAGAGGCTCTGTCCCTTGCTTTGTGACCTTAGCCAGGCTTCTTAACCTCTCTGTGCCCGGGCTCCTCATCTGCCAGGTAGACATAAAGGTGTTCTCTCTGTTCCCATGGGAGTATGAAAGAGGGGTGAGAAAAGGAGAGGCGTGGTGCCCCACGCATAGAAGGTGCCCCGTCAATCAAGATGGCTTTCATTTCTCTAGCCCAGTCCTGACAACCGAATCCTTAATAAGAAACGTCTGTCAGAAGCCTCCTCTTGTAAGTCTTTATCGGTATTTTCTACTGGTGAATTACACCAGTGTAGATTTCTTCTTCATAAGTGTGAGGAGTATTTCAGTTTGGAGAGTTCTTGCCTTAACACCTTGATTCCTGCTGGTCCCTGCATCTGAGACACTCCGGGCCTGCTACTCGCCTGCCTTCTCTTTTCCTTTGTTCAGGCCTCCATGCAGGTGCCGGCCTCGCCCACCTGCTGCACCCGCTTTGCTGATTCTGCTTCAGGCGTTTGTCTCCGCCTGGCAGCACACTGTGTCACTCTTGGTCTATTGTCTCGCTCCAAAATTGTGAATCTAGGAGGGCAAGGACTTGGTTTTATTCCCTGCTCGAAGCTCTGTGCCCAGGAACTCCTGGCACATGGAAGTCCTTCAGTGAACATTTGTCCGATGAATGCGTGAGAGGGGGATTAGAGGATCTCTCGGACTGCGCCTCAGCTGGTACCGCGAGATTTGCCTCCCCCAGACTCCCAAGTGGCTCCTGCAGTCCCCTCGTGATGCCATGGCTGCTCCGAGATTGCAGGTTCTGAGGGAACGAGATTACCAAAGTGACATGTAGGGGAAACAGTGGTCCCAGGCTCCTTCCTCTTAACTCTGTACTCTACCTACTCAGTTCTGTGATATCAGGTCTGATTCAGACTTGGTGTCCCTTGAAATACCTCTGTGGTTGGAACTCCCAAAGACTGTGTCCGAGTGACCATGCGCTGCCTGCATGGCGTTTGTGTGTGTGAGACTCAGGAATAGGTGTCAGGGAAAGGACCCGCGGAGCCCTCAGCAGAGTGGACTCTGGAGTTAGTTACCTGTCTGGATTTCAGTTGTCTGTTTCATGCTGCCTGTTTTCCATTAACAAATGTGCATTTTAAGTGACATTTTAAGAGACTTTGAAAGAGGAGGAAGCCTTCAGGGTCAGATGTGTGGGACTCTGCAAAAATCAGATAGAGGGAGAATCTGGCAGTATAATGGTTTTCTTTTTTTTTTCCTTCCCTCTTCCCATCTAGCATCCCCATCAACTTTGGTTTTATTTAAGTCTGTGTTTAAGCAGAAAATCTTGAATGCGATTGCTACTTGTAGATCATGATTGTACTTTCCCTGTTGACCTATGGACCTGGAGAAGATCTACAATGAGCCAACATGTGGTCACACAGGTTCAAGTGACTAAGATTGATACACACTTTAATGTAAAATCATTCTAATATGGGGTGACCCTGTCAGTATTTTAAGGGCTAACCTCTTAAAGGAAGATAATTAATATGATGAAAGAAGCTGTTTTCTCTCAGTGACCCCTGTTACAAGTGATACTTTCACTTTAATCTTTCTATATCTGGGGCAGTTTTTGTTCTTTTTTTTTTTTTTTAAGATGCCAGTTGCAAAGCGTTGCCAAGGCAACCAGACTGAAAATCTTGTTAATTAACTTAACTATTATATATAGATTTGTTAGACTCTATAGGGTAAGAGTCAGGAGAGACTTCTTTTCAAATGGATGAAATTTAAAATTCAGAGGTAATATCAGAAAAACCTTCTAAATGAGGGGAAATACATGTGTGGCTGTGGTGTTCTCATTTTCTTCATGGAAGAGAGATAGAATGGAGGCATAGATGAATACATGAAATCCATAGGATGAATTAATTTAGAAATGGGGCTGAGAAAAGAAGTATCAGAAAGACACTTCCTGATGCTATGGTAACCATAGTTGGGTCTAAGCCACAGGTGAAAATGGGTGGGGGAGGGTGCTGGTGAGGAGGGCTTTTGGGTAATCCATCAAGACTCAAAAAAGGGTTGAAAGAAGAGAAAAGCCAAGAATGTTAACAACTACAAAAATAAAAAGAAAGATACAAATCTTAGAAATCTAGATTCTTCGAAAGCATCATTTTACAACTTGCCAAGTCAGTATAATAGGCTTGAATCTTACGCCTGCTAGTCATGGAGTTAAGAACACAACCTTAAAAATTTAGAGCAAAATCTGTTAGAAATACAAGAAGTTATTGGTTCATAGTGGATGATTTTAACAGATCCTTCTTGCAAATCAAATAAAAAGGGGGAGATGTAAGTGATCTGAATGTCATAGTAAAGCTTGATTGAATAGATTTGCAGGTTTACATCCAATAAACAGAGAATACATGTTCTTTTCAAATACCCACATATTTTAAAGTTGACCTTAGACCACATGTGTACACACTTGTGCCAAAACACACACATACACACAAACACAAGCTTAAGAAATTAATGGAAGTAGAAAATTGTATGGCCTACATTCTCTGCAACAAGGCAATAAAACTAAAAATTAAAATCAAGAGGAAAGCCAGAAATACTTATGCAGAACTTTAATAGCATGCTTCTATAAAGTCTTTAGTTAAGGAGGGAATTAGAGTCGAATTATAGATTATTTAGAAATGAGTTACATTGGGCTGCCTGGGTGGCTCAGTGGGTTAAGCCTCTGCCTTCAGCTCAGGTCATGATCTCAGGGTCCTGGGATCGAGTCCCGCATCAGGCTCTCTGCTAGGCAGGGAGCCTGCTTCCTCCTCTTTCTCTCTACTTGTGATCTCTCTCTCTGTCAAATAAATAAAATCTTAAAAAAAAAAAATGAGTTACATTGAGAGTAATGCATATCAAAAAAATCAGAATATAACCAAAGCAATATTTGGCCTAAAGTATTAAAATCACAATTAAAATTATTTGCATTTCTTAGAAAATAGAGGAAATAGAAGAGAACCAAGCAGTAGAGAAAAGTCAGTGAAATGATCTGGAAGATGAAGAAGGAAGAGATTCAAAAACTAACAGAACAAATGAGCACATAATCTACCAAAAGAATGGTCATACAACCTGAAATGAATTTGAAAATCTATAAATTAGGTCTAGATAAATTAGACACTTAGCAATGTCAGTAAAGATGACTCTAAAAGAGTAGAATGCCTAAACTCTAATAAATCTGTCCCTTCTTCCTTTAACAAAAATACTGAGTTCTGATAGTTTCACAGTTGGGTTGTATGAAAACGTCAAAAAATGGATAATTCTTATGTTATTTAGACTGTTTTATAGCAGAGTAAGGTAGAATGATAAAAAGCTCTTTGAACAATTTAGCGTAACTTGGGAACTAAGCTGGATGAGGGCAGCACACACATGTGCACGCGTGCACACACATCCACACACACACCCCGAAGAGCTACAGGTGACTATTAGTTAAGCTTATGAATTTAAAAATCATAATGTTATGAAGTCAAATCCCGCTGGGTCTTTAGAAAGAGGCTTTAAGAAAGCAAGGATAACTTTAAATTTGCTAATTGATTATAAAACAAATTAAAGGGAAAACCAGTACAATCATCTTGAGAAAACTTGAAAAAGCACTTAATAAGACCTAACCCTCATTTTTAACATTCCTAAATCCCTTCAGACCAGTGGTTCAGACTATGTCTATATACCTTACCCCATTTGTATTACAAAGATGCTTCTTAAGAGGTAAATAAATCTCTCAAAGTTCAAACTGCAAAACACATCAGTAGGTGAAAACATTGAGACCATGAAACATAAAGAGCAGAATAATCGGGAAGATGTAATATGATAGGTTATGATGAAAGCACGTTCTATGAAGCATGAAAAGTCTGATTATACATACCAGATACTTTGCAGGATAAGAATGTAATAGAATGTGATACAGAATAAGTTAATTGCAGCGTATTAACAAGAATAGGAATTAAGTGCTATTTGCAGTTACATTCACGGAGCTCTTACTATGAAACCATGTGTTTGGGTTTGCCGATAAGCCATCCCCTGAATGTACTTCACAGACTCCGTCTCCATCAGTCCCCATGAGGTTAAGATTTCACTTTCTGCTCATCAGCTCTTTGATGTGTTCTGTCCACACTGATGGATATCCAAGAGTGGGATTTCTCTTGTGTTCTCTTTGCAAGGCAGTTGCTTGGGGTTACCTTAGGAAAATGGGCTCTATGCATTCTCTGTACATCCTACTGCAGCCACACTGGCCTCCTTTCTCCTCCTGGGACACACAGGGGTGCATTAGCTGTGCATTCTGCTGGGACGCTCTTCTCCCATGGCCTACCCTCTCCATCGTTCAAGTCTTTGTTTAAACACTGCCTTCTCAGTGATGCCTGTTGTAACCAGATTGCAACTGTCCCCCCATTTCCATGCACTCAGATGCCCCCTTGCTCCATTCCATTTTGCCCCCATGGCACGGACACCCTCTGCTATGACACAGTTTGCTCATTTATGATGTTTGTTCTTTACTTGGTATTTCTCTCCACTGTGCTATGAATTTTACCAGAGCAGGAACCCATGCTTATTCTCTTCATGGTGCCTCCCATGGTGCTAGAACAGCAGGGGCTAATAATTATTTTTTAATGAATTTACTAGAACTGTGAGTGTGAAGGCTTTCCTACAGTGTACTTTGATTAGCCAGGAAGTAGACGAGGTAGACGGTCAGTGGAATGAATGATACAACAGTCAAGGTAGGAGTGACCTGAGGAAGACTTGGTTTTGGAAATAGGTCTACCTTTGTAAAGGGAGGAGCTGAGTGAGCTGGAAGTGAGGAGGCCTGGATTCTTGTTTTCCTTTTACCACTGACCGCAGGCAGATCACTTGAACTCTTGCGCTCCAGGTTCTGTGTCTACAAAACAGAACACAGTTTCTTGTTTAGAAGACCAAGACTAGGTGATCTGGCTCTGACTTTGCTTTTGTGATTCTGTATGGGTTTCACTGGAGGAAACATAGAGCTAATGATAACATACCCCAATACCACATGGCATCATTTTCACCCAGTGTTTTCTGAACTTCCCTCATCTGCCCCAGAGATCGTGAGACCATGATGATGTGCTTTCAGTTCGTTTCAGCCTTTTTCTCAAGGGCATGATGTTGGTATAGGTTTCTTAAAAACTTGAATGGAGAGACTCTACTATGGACTGGGACTCCAGAAGCTAGGGCTTTGCTCGATCTATTTTTCTTATCTTTTAAAATGGCAGTGCAGCCGTGGTCAGTATAGAATACCGAAGAAAGGAGAGAGGGGCGTTTGATGGATCGCTGCTAGAGATAGACAAGGCCAGATGGCGTTCAGGGAAATTACAGCTCATTCTCCATCTTGCTGAGCTTCCACATCGTAGAATACTATGATCTGA
Organism: Mustela nigripes; assembly: GCF_022355385.1. Taxonomy (NCBI): domain Eukaryota; kingdom Metazoa; phylum Chordata; class Mammalia; order Carnivora; family Mustelidae; genus Mustela; species Mustela nigripes. Next base: position 26,974,428 of record NC_081563.1, on the reverse strand, counting down.
ATAAGTTCATCTCTTTAAAATTCAGGGCTCAGAAGTGGAGTTCTTTCGTGTTGATTGTCACATACCTTGTCCCCAGTCCCTGAAGTAGCCAGGATTTTTTCCTGGGTCCATTTCAGGGTTTTAAACATACACTGTTTTCAAAGAGCAGCCCTTGAAACTCCTTTTAAATTCAAAGATCTTCAGGTGAGTCAGTGCTGGAGCCCAGTTCCCAGATTCTGCACATCATGCAGGCACCTGCCGGAGCCACTCTTGATCTGGTCCGAGCACTGGACGAGGAGTGTTCAGCACTGGTGAGCACGAAGGTGGAGGTCACTGCAGCCTCACACTCCCGTGTCGTGAGTGGATCTCGGGGGAGATCTTCACAGTCGGCTACGCTGGTTTCTACCAGAGTTCTTTCTCTCCCCTTCTCTTCACTCCATGAATCCTCAGGACTGTGTGCTCACGACGCCAGTGCCCCACGCTGCCCTCCGGGCATGTGCTAAATTCTTTCTCTCCCATTTAGAAGAGAAGCCAGATTGCTCCAAGGCCCGCTGTGAAGTCCAGTTCTCTCCACGGTGTCCTGAAGATTCCGTTCTGATCGAGGGCTATGCTCCCCCCGGGGAGTGCTGCCCCTTACCCAGCCGCTGCGTGTGTGACCCCGCGGGCTGCCTGCGCAAAGTCTGCCAGCCGGGATACCTGAACATTCTAGTGTCCAAAGCCTCAGGGAAGCCGGGACAGTGTTGTGACCTCTATGAGTGCAAACCAGGTACGCGCGGGCATCGCCTCCGCAGCCTCGCGGCTTCGCGTCGCAGGGTCGCAGCCCCCTCTGCCGCTGCCAGCCTCCCGGGGAAGATGGGCACACCTGCCACTTCGGGTCCTGGTAGCCTGACATCTGGCCTTCCAGTCAGAGAGCCAGAGTGTTCATCCACTAGTACACGTGGCCTGCACATAGGGACCATCTTTGTTTCTTCTTTCTCTCTTCCTTCTAAGTGTGCTTGACAGGGAAAGCAGGCTTAACAAATTTGGTTCTCCAGCTTCCCAGAGTGGATCAGAGCCGTAACTTGTAGATGTATCGATCACCTTATTACACTTAAAGACAATCATCGTATGTAAACAGCGGGTTATGTTTGGCTAAGTAAAGGCATCAGAAAGCCAGATGTGTCGTCCTGAGCTTCTCGGCCCCGGTCTTTTTCCCCTGCCAGCTCCCCACCGCCCTCCGCTGACTTCATAGCCTGTGCTGACTTCTTAGACCATTTTCTCACCTTCGCTACACTGTCCCAGCTATCTCTTGCTTTATATTATTTCTAACATCCTTGTTCTTGTGGCATTTCTAATATGGTCTGTGAACAGGGCTAGGCGATAGTGATTTTCCTCTTTGCAAGTTTCTAACCGTTGGTCAGAGTGGTTTTTTCCCTAACTGCTAGATAAATCCCTCAAGCCAAACAGTCCCTTGTCTGTCTCTTCCACGAGAAGCGCCTCTGGCTGGCTGGCTCTCTCCAGCCACGTAACAGCCACTGGTGTCACTCTCCCCCTATGTCTCATCCTCATTCTTAAACGTCTGGTAACCTGCCTTCCCAGCACTGATCCAGGACATACTGCAATTCTCTACTCTTGCCTGAAATTAAAATGGCATTGCTAGGAGAGGGTTCTGGGACACAGGGAACCTGCAGCCCTTTCTTTGCAAAGGGTCAGTGTTTCGTGTTGGGACTAAAAATGCAAGTAAATGTAACAGTAAATGGTGCCTCTGTTTGCCCCTCTCAGTTTTCAGCGTGGACTGCAGCACTGTGGAGTGCCCCTCCGTTCAGCAGGCCGTGTGCCCTCTGGACAGCTACGAGACTCAAGTCCGACTCACAGCGGACGGTTGCTGCACCCTGCCAACAAGGTTGGTTTGTCCTCGGTTTCTCAGCTTCTCTCCTTGGTCTTGTGTGTCAGCACAGTTCCAGGCATGCAGTTTGTTTCCCCTTGGAATCAGGGAAACAAACCTAAAATTCTCCTGTTTCTGGGGAGAAATCGGAACTGTTAGTGTGACTTGGTATTCACATGTATTGTTCCTTGGATAAAAGCAAGGTGTCATGAGGTTATGTTACTAAGCTTTCCGCATTATTGGGGTGCCTGCGCACTTCCGCAGGCTGGGAACGACACAGACAAACACGTCCCCCAGTAGCATGCATTCAGGGAGGCACGGAGGTGTGGGCTCCAGCAGGCACGGCATTTGACCCTCCGCAGTGACTCTGACAGGTGCTTTACCATTGTGTCCAGTGGAATGAAACACTGCCTGCCCCACGGAACTGCTCCCCACGGGTCCTTAACGTTTGCAATCACACATCTACACACACTTGTTATTTGCTGAGGCAAAGAGGAGTCTGAATTCTTTTGATGCCTTCTGGGAATGAACACAGCTCTCTTTGGCTTGATGGGGGGGAAAGTTGCTGTCATTTTAGTCACAGTAGCAGGATACTGTGCACTTAGCCCAGCAGGACCAGGCTCACTCCAGAGCATGAAGTCTCCAAGTCTTGTCCTTGACAGTCTTCAGAGCACCACCGTGGAGCTGGCCCTTTGTGCTTGGCCTTGTGCTTGGAAATATGGAGTTTATTTTCTGTTTCTCCTGCTAAGATGCCATCCCCTCTTCCCTGCCGCGACCTCTCCTCCATCTTTCCCAGGCCGCTAAGACATCATTTTTGACTAAGTCAGTTCATTTCTTTCTACTCTGCTCTACACTTAATTTCCACGGTTGGAAGGGTGCCTTCTTTTGCTCCCTTTCTAACATCTGTCCCAGTCCCAGTCCAGTGGCAGGCACTTCTCATCTGTGTGTGTTGCAGGAGTAGTTGCGATTTTACAAATGGCCTGTCAAGACAGGAATATGTATGGTCTGTAGGGAGGTGCCAGTTACGGAGTAGACATCCAGAGTGTGTTCTGATCATTACTCCTCTTCTCTTCAGATACATTAGTTTTCCCCTACCCTTTCTACCCTTTCTCCTGTCAGAAGCTCTGGAGTCTCTCAGATGTGTTTTACATCACTTGTCCTATCCTTTATACTGTATCATAAAGTAGGCACAAAGATTTTCGTGAAGGTAAGCTACCAAATAGCACAGCCCCTTCTTGTGACATTCCAGTGTGGTAACGTATCTGAAGATGCTTGGGAAGGGTGAAGCACCGTGCAGGCATAAGAATCACCAGTCAGTAATGGAGGACGAGGGAGTGCTACTACCAGTAACAGATGTCCCTTCAAGGTCTTCATGAAAAGGAAGGTGGCACATTACATTACAGAACCTAATTAATCAAAACTAAGCCAGTTGTTAATTAACAAGTCCTTTAGTGAGGAAAAGGGACAATTCTCAAGTCATTGTTATAAATGCTAACATAGCACCATCTGCGTGTAGGAGGCACAGTAGGTGATTTTTCAGTCCCTCTAGGGGGTTCAAGTGGGTAAAAGCTCCTGGAAGACATGTTTAATCTCAGTTTAAGGGTAAATTTTCCTCACAACTAATGATGTACAGTGATGAATTGGGCTGCTTCCTGAGCTCCCCAGAGCTGGAGAGATTTCTTTCCGCCTGGATGGCCACCTGCCAGGAATGCTTAGAAGAAATGTAACATTGGAAAGGACGTTCGGCTTCGATGTCTTCCGATGTCTTCCGTTTTATCTCCAAGCTTCTGTGAGTCTTGTAAACATAAACCTTAGGATGGTTGTTACTGTGTTGACATAGTTTTGACTTTGGCATTCAGGGCTGAGGAGTGGTCAGTCAGCTAACCGCGCTTCTGATGAAGAAATTGAAAACAGAGAAGGAAGTCATTCACAATCCCACTGTAAATTATTTGCAAGGAAGGGATAAGTTCTCACAGCCTTTAGTTTCTTGTATTTTAGTCAGTGACCCATGCACCCTCCCAGCCCCTTCTCCACATCCTCCTGTGTTCCCACCTGGATGAGACCCCTCTCTGCGCTCACTGACATTCACGCTCACTGCCATCTCACGCTGATGCAGGCTGAGGCTCCCGCAGGCTCGCGTTCATTCACGCTCACGCAGGCTTACGCAGGCCCACGTTCATTTACGCTCACGCAGGCTGACGCTCCTGCAGGCTCACGTTCGTTCATGCTCACTCGGGCTGACGCTCACACAGGCTTCCGCAGGCTCACACTCCCTTAGGCTCACGCTCGTTCACGCTCCCTCAGGCTGACGTTCGTTCACACTCACACAAGCTCACACAGGCTTATGCAGGCTCACATTCACTCACGCTCACGCAGGCTCATACACAGGCTCACGCAGGCTGACGGTCACGCAGGCTCACTCTCATTCACGTCCGTGCAGGTTCACACTCATTCACGCTCACGCAGGCTCACGCTCACACAGGTTCATGCTCAAGCAGGCTCACGCTCACCCATGCAGGCTCACGTTCATTCATGCTCACGCAGGCTTACACAGGCCCACGTTCATTTATGCTCATGCAGGCTGACACTCACGCAGGCTCACGTTCATTCACGCTCACGCAGGCTCACGCTAACGCAGGCTCACGCTCACCCATGCAGGCTCAGACTTAAGGAGACTCACATTTGTTTACACTCACGCAGGTTCGCACAAAGGCTCATGCTTAATCACAGTCATGCAGGCTCACACTCATTCACGCTCACACAGGTTCATGCTCAGGCAGACTCACGCTCACCCATGCAGGCTCACGCGCATCCATGCAGGTTCACATTTAAGGAGGCTCACCTTTGTTTACACTCACGCGGGCTCACACGCAGGCTTACGCTCACTCACAGTCATGCAGGCTCGCACTCCTTCACGCTCAAGCAGGCTTATGCACACGCAGGCTCAGTTGACTTTCCCCTCCTACAACTCCTGCTCCCCTTGCAGGACTGCATTTCCTTCTCTTTGAAGTGTTTTCCATCTTTAGCCCTGAGGGTGACTTAGGTTCCCTTCTCTGTTGCTTATAAACAAATTCCCATGTATCTCTTTAAGCACTTTTTTATAACAAATTGAAATCATTGATTTTTTTGGGGGGGGGATGCTGGCCAGTATTTCCTACTCTGTGATTTTTCAAGGGAAGGGAGTATTTTATGGTCTCTAGTACCTAGAATAGGCATTGCTGTAATGTGTCCACCTACATTTGTTGATGATGAAAGAGAGAGAGAGCAGGGGCACTCTAAGCCATGCTGATTTACTTATTGGAGAAGGAAAAAAATGAATATTTTTAGTCTCCTGTTACCACCCTACTGTTGGGTGGTAATACTACTCCTTATCTCACTTTGAAAGCCTTGTGCTTTTCCCCCAATCCCCATCTTTATGGCCCACTTCTCAGTACTACAGAAACTCTCCATTCCAAGCACCAAGGTCACCTCTCAAAGCCTTTATCTCTCCCGTCCACCTTTTCTAATATTGTTCACCCTGCAGGACAACAATTAAATTCCACTTTATCCAGAAGGTCTTCATGCTTCACCCAACACCCATCCTACTCCCTAGGAACTCCTAACATATTCTTTTCTGTGTTGCCAATTAATCACATATTTCCTTGCATTGTTATTTAACTGTTAGATGCATAGTCTTGTCTTACCAACTAAAGGACATTTCTAGAGGTCAGGAATTGTGTCTTCCTTCTTTTCCTCTGTATATGCATTAATACTGAATGAATCAGTAAATTCAGAATATGCTCAGACTACAGCTAAACCTAGTTTAGCATATTAAGTGGGTTCCCCACTTACTAAGGAGGATGACGGGTCATACTTTGGCAGGAGAATAAAAACCCAAACAATCCATGTGAGAATGGAAATAAAAACAAGAGCGCCCAATATGGAGTAATCACAGTATTTTAAGAGAAAAAAACTACATGACTTTATCTTTTGTGTGATTTACTTCTTCAGCAGCATGGTGTTTAGGTAGAAAGAGTATTTTAGAATACATAAAATTCTGTTACAATTGTTTGATACTTGCCCGGATGTTTATAAAGAGCATTATTAAGAACTTACAGCCATTTCAGATCAAAACCAGTGTTGTGGAGGATTCAGAGGGACAGCCCTTGGCACTAAGGGTGAAGGTGAATTATCAGTAGAGCTTTACCTTAACCCGTTTTTTGTAAGGATTTATTGGACTTCCAGAGACGAGGACAGGGGCTTGTGGAGTTTATGTCCCTCACCTTAAAGAACAAATTCCTCTCTTTCATTCCCAGTGAGACTGTTTTACCCATTCAGGCCCCTAAATGCCCTATTTCTGCGTGAGTCCTTGCACAGTTTGTGAATTTTCTTTTGAGTAGTTTGTTTTTCAGACAGCTGTTACTTGCTCCTTCGTCAAGCGTACATTGAGCTCTTCCAAGTGACAGCTCCTACCCTCCAGATGTTCTTACCGTGCACGGACATCTCTTTCCTCTTCTACTCCTGACAAACCCTGGCTTTCGCACCTTACTTCTGTCCTCTCTACAGAGAGCTCATTCCTTCTTTGCTTGCTGCATCTCTGCTTTCTCTTCATGGCCTAGCCTTTATTTTCCCCTCTCCCGCTGTCTTTTCCTGAACTTCATCCCATTTTGACGTCATTCTTACATGTGATATAATTATCTCCTAACCATTTTTAATTCTTCTTTCCTCACCTAGGTTTTAGATTCCCAAGCACGCTGCCAGTTCTTTTTACCCTCTCTCTTTTCCTGGCTCTGGAATAGGATGTGAGTTCATCACACCTTTCAGGAGACACTAAAAAGGAATGAAAGTCGGTGGCTGGGGGCCTAAACACTGTATGATGGCAGAAGGGAAAGCCAGGACTGTTCGAGGGGCTCACAACACCTGTGGTCTTTGGAAGGCTGTGTGTGTGTGTGTGTGTGTGTGTGTGCGCGCGCGCGCGCGCATGCAAACACCTCCAAGCAAAAGGAAACTTAGAACAGAGGAAGTTATGTCAGATACATCGATCCAAATGGTGTCTTTGCAGGGAAGGACGAAATATTTAAGTAACGTGAAATAGCAGTAAGGAGGCCGGCTTAACTGTGCAGTGCGCCCTGCTGTTTACAGAGCGCTTGCACTTTTGTTCTCACTTTATCGTCATTCTGGTTCCACAAGGAATTTACAGATATGAAAACAGAGAACAGGTGACTTACGTAAAATCCTAAGTGTTCTTTGGTACAAGGATCAGAGCAGGGGTCCGAGTCTTCAACCCAGCTTCTCTGATCCAAAGCCTTGCCCTCTCCACTGCAGGTGTTTTTGTTTTTTGTTTTTTGTTTTTTGTTTGTTTTTGATCAGTGTTTTTGCTGTTGTTCTTAAGCCCAGGAAATATATCAGTGATTATGAATTTATAGTTCACCAACATGTGTATTTATTTTAGCATCGTACTATATCAACACAATATGCATACATGCCAGTTCTTCGTCGTTGCATACCAAACCACCCCCTAAAGTAGTAGCTGGAAACGACAGATGTTTGTTATTTCTCGTGGCTCTGTGTGTGAACTGGGTGGTTCTTCCGTTGTCCACTGGCAGGTTGTCTGGGGCTGGATGGTCAAAGGTGGCGTCACTCCCAGGTCTGGGAACTCAGCTGGGATAGCTGGAAGGGCCTGTCACCCCCTGTGGGGTCTTTCATCCTAGGCTTCTCCCGTGGTGGCAGAAGCGAGAGAAGAAGTTAGCAAGGCCTTCACGGATGGGGCTTGGAAGTCACACGGCCTCCCTTCCATCATATTCCATTGGTCCAGGCAAGCTATAGGGTGACCCCTGATTCAAAGAGTTGGCAGTAGATGCCACCTCTTAATGGGAGAAGCTGCAACGAATTTGTGGCCATTTTTAACCCACTGTAACATACATTTGACCACATAGGTTTCTTTAGATTTCATTCTCTGATTCTAGAAATTTGTGGAGTGCTTTCTGCAACTATGGGATTCTTTTCCAAAGACTAACATCCTTCCGAGCCTGGGGTTTGTCCCCCTCAAGTATAATTCGGGTAACCCGTAGCTAAGCTGCTTTTCTGTCTGCAGCAACCTTTCTGCTGCTCTCTGGGCCTACCAGTGGGAGCAGGCAGTTCAGCTGGGAGTAGACCCATAATGTAGGACCTCCTGAGCACCATTCCAGTTTGGCCGTCATTTAGCTGATCATTATTTTTAACTCCTCTCCTTAAAGTTGTGACTACCCGGTTAAACTTGTTTTAACAGGGAATATCATTTTTGGATGCCGTAAGATGTGCCTGGTGAAACCAGATCAGTCTTAAAAACAAACACCAAATACTCAGAGATGTTGTGTAGAAATTCTCCTCTATAATGGTTGGTTATGTAATGGTTGCCTGAAGCAGACCCACCACACATAGCCGGAGGATAGATCAGCCTCAGCTGGAGGTCTGTGCTGCCCGTGTTCCCCTGTGTCAGCCCATCCAGACCTCCACGCAGTTGGGCTGTTTCTCAAGGAGGATGTCTCCTAGATCACAGGTTTGTTTTCCTCTACATTCCTCGCTCTTTGCTATATCCAGGGTTATGTGCCCGGTTTTATAGAAGCTTCCCATTGCCTCTCTAATTTTTCTTGTCTTTGTAGATATAGGCTGATAGGGAAGACAGTAACTAGTTAAAAATCTAGACCATAATACCTCTCCCTTATTTCCTCTCTCTGTAAGTCAGATAAGTTTTTCAATCCTAATGCCTTTTGAGTTGGTATTTAACGACTTCCATATTTTTATTAAGATGAATGAATGTAATATGTTACCGACAGCCACCCCTTTGAAATTTGTTTTAATGAAATTTGTCCCTAACTTTTTGTTCTGAAACCGTTCTGTGATCAGTTTCTCTCTGTAAACATGCATTCCTTAAAAGTTATTGAGAAAAATCCAATCTGGTTATTTTGAGATGGAAATGAACGAAGTCATTGTTTACGACGTTCAGACTTAAAATAGGGTTTTTCCTGGGTTGTACACAGTGCAGCCAGCCAGGTTCCCAAGCTCCCTCCTGGCTCCAGCCTCTTTCTGACTAACAGGTCTGATTCTCTTCCAGAACCTATATCTGGAACATTTATATCTCTTGCTTTCTGAGACACTACCCTGAAAAACCGGTTTTATTTTTAAATTAAGATTTAAAAGCATTTTTAACTTTTTTTTTTTCTTATCCAAAGTCTTGTAAAAGTTTTAGATTATCTCTTAGCTAAAATGTTGATTAATATGTGACTTTGGTCTTTACCAAGAAGTTTACTAGAACATCCTGAGCACATCACATTCCTGGTGCACCTGCCGCGGCAATGCAGACAGATCCGAGCCCGAGTGCTCCTCCTTGGGTGGCAGGTTGTATGGCTCTCCTGTTTCACAGATGGAGCTTGGTGAGTGGCAGGGCACAAGCCACCAGTCTCACTGTCCCCTATGGCCCTGAGCTCACTCCCCACCCACCTGTGCTTGGCCCCACCACTTAGGAAACCTAACATGCCATGGGCTGCTTACTTCCCTTTGTTATGATAGTCCGTAACCCATGTTTGTAAGCCCACGTGTGCATGGGAGTAAACTGTCCTACAGTGAAGGAATATTCCTCCACACATCACGTGGTGACACGCAGAGAGCGCACACACCCAGAGGTTGCGTGCTGGAATCCAGACCCACTTCTGCATGAATTTGGACAAGGCTTCTCATGTCATCTGGTCTGTTTTCTTCTCAGAGTGAGATAAAGGGGAAGAGGGATTTGATGATCTCAGAATTAACTTCTACCTTTAACTTTGACTTTCCCAAGCCCTTGAGAGAGGAAAGAACCCAAGCCACTGGTGCTAGGAAACTCCTGGGTGAGGAAGAAGGAACATTTTAGAAAATTCCAGGACTCACAAGATAATGAGAGAGATACATGGTTTCATAGTAATAGGAATAGAAGAAAGTCTAAACAAAGTCATAAAGCAATTGTAAAAAAGTAGGAAAGGTAAAATGAAATAAACTTGTAAGACTAGTGATTTAAATCAGGGTAATCAGTCTGGGTGAAACGTGATAGCTAGGTTGTAGCCTAGTAAAGTAGATGGCTAATGGAATATTGCTAGCTAACTTTTTTCTTCCCTTTTTTTTTCCTTTTACCTCTGTAAATAGAGAGTTCTTTATATAGCAGGACTAGAGAATATCTGGTCAAAGGCTGAATCTGCAAGAAAAGGGTTACTCTCTTGGACGCCTGAGTGGCTCAGTGGGTTAAGCCGCTGCCTTCGGCTCAGGTCATGATCTCAGGGTCCTGGGATCGAGTCCCGCATCAGGCTCTCTGCTCAGCAGGGAGCCTGCTTCCTTCTCTCTCTCTCTCTGCCTGCCTCTCAGTGTACTTGTAATTTCTCTCTGTCAAATAAATAAATAAAATTTAAAAAAAAAAAAGAAAAGGGTTACTCTCTTCAGCTGCTTTCTAGTAGAAGGTGGACACCTCTGCCTGTCAGCCTGTCCTGGCGGGTGGGCTGGGGGAGAATGTGATGTGTCGTGTCCTTCTGGCGCTGCACTCTCGGGCATGATCTACAGCCTGCCCGTGCCCGCTTACTGGCCCCTGGATCATGTTTGTACTTGTTTCTCCCCAGCTGTTGCTACTTGACTTTTCCTGAGGTTTTTATCTTTATCTGTTCTCCCTGTCAGTGTTTATTCAGCTCCTCCATATTCTTACTGCATCTTTCTGTGTTTTACTCTAACTTGTGTACATACACACATCCAGCACTCTTTGGGTGGAAGTGCGTTAGATGCTCTACTCCTGACGTTATGAGTGGACCATTTTTTTCTGCGACTCTTAAAATAAAAAAACGATCTATTAAATTAAGTTCCCCTTTTCTTTGTTTGATCCTCAGTTTTATTTCTCTAAGGCGTTGACCTTAGAAGACAATTTCCCACTCATACCCTGTCATATCATAACAGCTTGAAACGCTGCAATTCCAGGAAGGGAAATAAGATAAAAGGAAGGATGCCAACCCCATTGTATCTGAAGGATACATCAGATACACAGCCCATGACCAGAACAAAAGTCATAAATTTCCTTTACTTTCACTGTAACATCTAGATGTTTGTATTCAGCTGCTTCGGGTTGAGAATCTAGGACACTTCTTTCCCATTCCTCAATCTTGGTTTCTCTGTGCTCTCACGAAAAATCTGTCTTGTTGGTGCTATGTTGTATTTTGATAATAGATTCTTGTGAGATTACCACTGCACTGTTTCTTATGAAGAGACGTAGATCTTTAGAGAAGGAGCTTGCTTTTCCAAGGTTCCAGAATTCACAGTCTGGTATCGACTCTACCAGATGAAGCTATCAGGATGGAGTCTTTGGCAGGTTTTCTCTTCCCTTTGGAAGCACTTGAGTTAAATAAAAATTAATTTTTTTTTTTTTTAAGATTTTACTTACTTATTTGACACAGAGAGAGAGAGAGAGATCCCAAGTAGGCAGAGAGGCAGGCAGAGAGAGGGGGGGAAGCAAGCTCCCCACTGAGCAGAGAGCCCGATGTGGGACTCAATCCCAGGTCCCTGGGATCATGACCTGAGCTGAAGGCAGAGGCTTTAACCCACTGAGCCACCCAGGTGCCCCAAATAAAAAATTAATTTAACCACAAAGCTTCAGTGAGTAAAAACAAGGTACAGTTTTGAAAATGTCAGATGTCTAAGACTCATTGAGGGCCTCATGGAAGGCTGAAAACACTGGGCTTAGTGTGGTGTGGGGCATGGTGATGAATAAGGTGAGGCTTAGGCTTGAAGGAACTCAACACCGTACAGACATCAGCTCTGTCAGTTCCAAAAAAGTTCTAGACTTTTGAAGGTAATAAGGAGGGAACATAAAGAGAGTGATCTGTTTTCAAGAAAAGAATCACCTAAGAAGACTGGCTTTCTACCAAATAATGGAACTGAATTTAAGAAAAAGCTGTAAAGTAATTTCTGTAAACTCGGAAGTCAAGGACTTCAAAAAGCACACGTACAGAAAAGCTGATTATAATTTTTCATCTCTCTCCCTCTTTGCCTGTAGTTTTTAATCTTGGGATCATACAGTTCCCGTGTCACTGGAAACACAGTGGATTGTCTTCCTCCTCTGTCCACTTCTGAGTAGTAGTTTTGGAGTGACTGTAGTAGTCGTCCTGTAGGTTTCTGTTTGCTAATGTACTTACACGTGGGTGGTTGATCTTTCCAGAGCTCCTCAGCGCTCTATTTCCAAAGCCTCAGTCTGTCATTCTGCTGGTCAAAGCCTCAAGGATGGTGTTGGGAGGTGGGAATGGTAAGTGGGAGGATCATATACAGGCCAGGAATACAGAGGGTGAGACTCTCAACACAGACACATCAGCCCAACCAGAAAAACTGCCTGAGGGTGGCTTGGAACCTATAGGTCCTTTTCAGAGCTCAGAGAGCACTCTGGCCCTTCTCTAATACAGTGTTAAGTTCTTTAGATCATCAAATGATATTTATTATAGATGCATATGCTTTTAACATTGTGCTAGGTAATTAAGTTGCTTGTATCATGCCTATCCAAGCCGGCCAGTGGAAATTGTCCCTGAATAGGCATTTTTGAAAGGACTTCATCAAATTAAGAGCCTTATAATTAATTATCATATCCATCTGTTCCCAAGACATTGTTTCAAAGTAACATTTTTTTTGGGTAAGATTAGTCTGTTAGGACAGATTTCTCTAATTCAGTTCACTTTTTGGATGTTCTCTTGAATTTGGATAATTTATCCAGCTGCTTTTGGGGAATATATAAAATGAAATTATACAATATGTAAAATATGCATTAGCATAGCACAGATCTAAAACATTCCTGACTCTTGACATGCTATCATGGTAGCATTCCCTCTGTTTTTAAACATATCCAGAAAAAAATTTGGAAATATATTTGAAGTCCTCCTTTCTCAACTAAGAAAAGAACATCTCTTCTGTTGCCCTCTGCCACAGTAATTTTTGGCCCAAAAGAGCAAGTCAACTCATAACTAAAAAAGCCAGAGTCTATATTAAACTCTGATGTTTTTAAAACAAAATAATTTTAGGAATTCCATGTTGTTATTGGACTTCTCCCCAGATTGAAGAAAACATGCTTTCCTAGAAGTAAAGCCCTTGTCCATGGAGATGAATTATCTCCCTAGTAGAGAGTTTAATTTGTTAATAATTCACTTCAGATGTGTGAGCCCTGTTCTTCCTATGCTGGTGCTTTACGCCTGTTGTGTTTCACCATGAAAATGACCAGTATCCAGTCTTCTGTTACATTTGTGTAAATCCTGAAACAAAGTTGAAGGCCCTATTTGAGCGGCTTACAGTTTGGCCTGGCCATCAGCAGACCCTGGATACCTAGCCCTCTGACTCTCCCTGAAAGAGAGCGACACAACCGAATTCCGTACAACTTTCAGGAAACTTGGAAAGCAGGCTCCACTGCTCGGGTAATATTGAACCTCAGAGGACTTTCCCCACCCACCCTCATTTGATGTTATCATCATCATGACGCAGGCAAACAGAGCAGCTCCACACAGTTTTGCAAAAATGTTTTGTGAAGTTATTCATGTAACTAATAAGCACATCTAAAATGTTAGAAGTCCTCCTTCCTCTGGAAATGCCCAAAGCAACCACTGATCTCATGGATTGTGTTTCCCTGCTCGTTTGCCCCCACACGTTCATTGTAAGGGACAGGGCTCCTCACTGTTTTGTGGACATAGTGTGCAGAGCGTTCAGGGTGGTCTGGGCCCAGCAGATGTTTAACTGCTTAACCGCAGCCACAGGGAAGGCGAAGACAGCCTGCTTCGCTTGAACTGATGCTCACTTAATCTGTGAATGTATCACCCAGACAAGTGCATCTTAAATTGCCCTTTGCTGCTTTGCTGACTTTGTCTTGGTTGTTTTTTGTTTTCGTGTTTTTTTTTTTTTTTAATTTTGTTTTGTTTTTTGAAAAGGAAAGAAGTTGTATGTCATGGCTCTTGTGATCTTGTACTCTGTAGGTCACAGATTGCTGAAAACTCTTAATGACACTTCTTGAGACTTAAAATTGTATACTTTTGAGAGCAAAGATATACCTTACTATGTCTCTCTCACATTAGTGTTGAGCACAGGTAAATAAATACTCAAGAATTGCCTTTAATTAAGTTTATAGATAGTTTATAGATAATTGATCTGTGCCAAGTCCTAGCATCAAAACCCTTTTGTGTTTCTGGTCTGTTCAGGGAATGATTATTTGAGTGTTGATGGAGTGCAGGACATTGTGCTACCTGGTGGGAATAAAAGACGCCGATTTAAGGAGCTTACCTTCTAAAGGGAAGACAAACATGTCTAAATCGTTACAGTTTAAAGTAGCTACATGCTTCAGCAGTAGAAGTGTGAAGAAGAAAAAAACAATTAGCTCATAGAGCAAAGAAATACTGATTCTGACTTGGAGGACTTTCGGATTTGACTTTTGAGCTGAGTTTTTAAGAATGAGTCAGAGTTCACCAGCTGGAGAAAGAAGAAAGGGCATTCTAGGCTGTTGTGGTCGTTGATTTTTAAACTTTTAATGTGACTTCCAGCTTAAAACAGTATCACTAATCCCATCTATCTTTATGATTCAAGAAAAATGGAATTCATGACTGTGGATTTTTTTCCCCCTCAGACAATTACCCCTTTTCAGGAATATATCACTTGTTTAACATGGTTTATTACCTTCCTGTTGTTTTTGATTAAAGATGCTCCACAGTGTGGTACATGAGGCCCCTTCTTACCCAGCCCTGGGCTGCTTCACTAGTCTCATCTCCTGTAGATGCCCCTACAGTAGAGCCCCCACCCCAACACATAACATGTGCCCGGTGGGCGGAGCCCTTTGCTGCAACTTAAATATGCTATATCCTTTTTTGCCTCTGCAAATTTGAGTAAATTCTTCCTCTTCCTGGAATGTCTTTACCTGCACCCGCACCTGCCCCATGCCTGACAGCTGCTCAAAACCTCACTCACACACACACACACACAACACCAGGCATTTATCCCTGGGCCTCTCAGAGAAGGCATCATGGAGGAAGTGACTCTCGGAGGGAATGGAGGACTGTGAGGCCCAGCAGGGACTTCAGTGTTGAAGATGTCGAGCCGCTCCTGCGCCGACTGGGCTTTCCTCCAGCAGCCGCCGACACCTGGGGTCTCCGCACAGAGAGGGAGGTACTTAGTTGATGCCACAGTTTGCACTTGGCAGACTTGGGGCTGAATTTGAGCCAAAGATGTGTCCTCTTTGCTTCACTCCCCCCCCCACCATTTTAATGACTTACATTTTAAAACTGGGATCCTTCAGGTAAAAATGTGGCTTCTTGAGCAATGGGAAGGTGTGGCACAGTGTGCATTTCATTGTGGAATGAATAAGAAACAGAGCTTCTTGAGTTGTCTACACAGTAGCCCTCTACTCTTTCAGGATTCCTGTCTGACTCCTGAAGACATTCAGGTTTGGCCTCTCTGGGTTTAGCTGACTTGGGTTTGGTGTTGAGGGACCAGATGTGGATGAAGGTTAAGAGGGTAAGAAGTTTAAAGACATCGTGAAGATAAGGGCTCAGGTGAAATGCTGGGTTTGGGGCTATCTTGCTAAGGAGTTACAGTCAGGATGAGGCCCAGGCTGAGGCGAAGAGGGAAAGATCTCTGGGGTGCAGCTGTCTTGGGGAGGCTGAGAGTTGGGTGGTGGGAGTTTGGGCATGGCAGGACCCAGAGCACGAACTGTTGTGATCAGTGAGGAAGGTGTTGGCTTCAGGGATTTTAGATTGCTGTGGCCTTAGGATTGAGTTGCTGATGGGCAAGATGTGATTCCAAGAGATGAGGTGAAGTCGGTGTTGAAAGTGCGTCGTCCAGATGGACATGGAGGCCTTCCAGATTATCACATAAAATAGCTAACAGGAGGCGAGCGTGTCTGTGGTCCAGGTCCTATCCCAGGTGCTTCTCCTATATCAGCTTATTCAGTTCACAGAGCAGGACTAGGAGTTAGGAGTACTTGAATCGCCCCTATCTAACCTGTAGCTCAGATGAGGCTAAGAGAGATGCTATCATTTGCCCAAGGTCACATAGCTCCTTACGGCCAGAACTCAAACCTAAGATTGTCTTCAGGTGCATTCTCTGACTGCCCCCGCTCCTTAGGAAAGAGGGAAGACAAAGAGGGAGGGCTTGCATGCGGGAGGAGCGCGGCAGCATGGGGGAGGTGGCCAGCTAGGAGGAACTTGACCACCCTTCCAGCCCAAGTGATAAGTGAGTGTGGGGCGATTTGCTGTCTCACTGGAGACAGCTGTAAGGAAATACCATCTGGGGGCCACACCAGGTGAGTGTCAGAACCCATCTGAGTGGCACGCTCTGCGATGATGTTGGGATGTTGAGTTTGTCTGCAGAGAGGCTGGAGTGGAAGAGTGAGAGAAGCAGAGTAATGTTCTGTGAGGAGGCCCATTCCCTTGAGGACAGGAGGCCACTGGGTCTCGGACTTTGCACCGATGAGCAGGATGAGAGGTCTGGGAATTGACACCCCACACGGGCCCAAGTGGGCACATGCTTCTTCATGATGCACGCTGTGTCCACAGCAGCTCAAGCCGCGGGGGGCTCCAGGGGCTCGAGGCATGCTAGCCACCCAAGCTGTTCAGGTTCTCCAACAGAAGGTTAGTCCTGACATCTTTGGTGTTTGTTGTTTATGTGCTCCGGAGAGGAAATGGAAGAATTCACATCCCACTGTGTTCTCATTTGTGATTGTATATCCCACTCCTTCCTAAACTAAACTCCCTAAACGGAGAGCCAGAGCCATGTGCATCCCCAGCCCCGCCAAGCCGAGCGCCCCCTGCTTGTGTTCACTCGGCAGATGGTTAAGAAACAATTGTATGTTCATCCGTAAGCTAGTTCCGTGTTCCACAGCACCCGTTTCTGATGCGATCGGTGATCCCAGCTCTGAGGTGGGTATACCTTGTGTTGCTCTATGAAAACTTCCTCTCCACATCTAAACCCAGTCCTCCTCCTTCCTTGAGTGCACTGGCTGGTTTCCCTTCTTTCTTCCTCTTCTTGCTCACTGGTTTTCTGTGCATCCCTTACTCCTGCCCATTTACTCTGAGCCCGGCCTGCCGACCACGAGAGCAGATGCCGGTGTCTGAGGACCTGAAGGCAGAGAGCCTTCCATTCCTGGGGCTTGGCTGTTGTCAGACTGTTGGGCTACAAGGAGCATGGTCCAGGTTGCCTGCAAGGTCCCAGCTCTCCTGTTTAACAGGAGCCCAGGCGTTGGGGAGTCTTTCCAGTGGGGCTCATACTCTGGTTCACTAGCTGCCAGGACTGAATCCCTCTGGAACCATCTGACTCTTTTCTTTGGCCATCGCATTGAGGTGGTGACGTGTGGGAAGTGCCCTTGTCTCCTTAACCCACCTGCTTACTGTGGAGCCTGGTTCTAGAACATGACTGTCAATCTTACAGGAACCGTGTGTGCTTACCAGTTCCATTTCCCTACCATTTCTACCACTTTTCTTTCAACTTCGCACCGTAAGATAAGATTTCTACCCCACATGCCAACCTTGAGGAGGGAGCCATAATCATCTGCCTCTTGAGAACACGAGAAGAGAAGGGCTTCAATGATGAATTCATAAAGGTCTTACAATGGACTTTGTCGTTATGACTGATACTAGAAATGCAAAGGAATATTTTACCTCATTGCCCTCGATTTATATTTTCTGTGTATTGGAGCATATCCTTTGATTGCTCTCCACAGGGGGGAAAAAAAAAAACCAAGACGTAACAATAATAGCAGTGCGGAGTGATTTTACTGTTGTCTCTGAAAGGGCAAGTGGGGAAGAATTTGCAGTTTCTGATTGTGAAGTTGAGGGGGAAGCAGCTGCTGGAAGGAAGCGTCTGATCCTCAGAGCTGGGCCACGTGCTTGTGCAGCCAAGTACGCACGTGTGTAACTGCCCGGGGGTGGAAATGCACGGACATCGTGCAAGAATTAGCTCCAGAAAGGGTGACTAAGGATTTGTTACCGAGTGAGTAGCAAATCTTTTATGGTGAGCCATGAAAAAAACTGGGACCCTGAGAAACTTCCCAAGGAAAGAGTGCCGTTCTCCATAAAGATAGTTAGACCCTCAGGAGGGAAACCTGTTTATTTTGGGATGTTTTATTTGCAGTCTCTCTCTCTCTCTCTCTCTCTCTCTCTCATTTTAACTTAGTGTTCCTGGAAGGGGTAAAAAATTTAATCAGTACAAAAATAGTGCACCAAGTTTAATTAAACTTGAAGCTTTTTATAGTAGTGTGTTTTATGTGTCACTATAATTTCCATTCCCGACTAATTATTTCATTAATACGCAGAATGGAATCCTAGTTGTACAAGTGCTTTTGCCCTTTTATTTCCACATTTCTCCTTTCCTAGCTAAAGGGAGAGCTTCCTCCCGCCTGCAGACGGCAGCGTTTCATTAACCGACAGCGATTCTCCCCTTGCGAAGGGCTCGGGCTTCGGTCAGGTGTGGCGTGCATCCAGGTTTGGGAGGGACTGTTTGCAGAGGGCCTCGTGGAGTTGTTTTCCCTCCAGGATGTGGGCCAGGATATGGGTCTGCTCCGGGAAGATGAGGCCTCCGCGGGTTGTGGCTTTCACATTTCCTCCTCTGCGGGAGTTTATTGTAGGGGAATGTTAGAGTAACATTTGGCCTCCGCTCCGCGTGGCGCCCACCACAGGGCCCTCCTGCGCTGTGCTGAGTGGCCGTGGGCGTGGCAAAGAGGACTCCTCTTCTGTGGCCTCTTCTAACTCCCTCTGGCTTTGTCTCCTTTACGGCGTCTCTAGTCATTCTTGTGAAGCACACTGTTGCGTCTTCAGCTGAGTTGTGCAGCCCTAACTTCCGTTATGAGGACATGCCCAGGAGTCTGGAGACACTAGCATCAGGCCTATCGTTTCTTCTGCTGCATTGCTTAGTCCTCTTTAGTAGGAAAAAAAGAGAGAGCTGTAGATGTGTATGTATACTCCTTCTCAAAAAAAAAAAAAAAAAAAAGTCCAGAAAGCTTCTTCAGAGGGCAGGAGGCCCACCATGAGCTGGGCCT